>NW_020174429.1:7947306-7984201 GCF_003031525.2 Neophocaena asiaeorientalis asiaeorientalis | reverse complement strand
AAAGCTTTCTCTGCATCTATTGAGATGATCATATGGTTTTTCTCCTTCAATTTGTTAATATGGTGTATCACATTGATTGATTTGCATATATTGAAGAATCCTTGCATTCCTGGAATAAACCCCACTTGATCATGGTGTATGATCCTTTTAATGTGCTGTTGGATTCTGTTTGCTAGTATTTTGTTGAGGATTTTTGCATCTGTGTTCATCAGTGATACTGGCCTATAGTTTTCTTTCTTTGTGACATCATTGTCCGGTTTTGGTATCAGGGTGATGGTGGCCTCGTGGAATGAGTTTGGGAGTGTTCCTCCCTCTGCTATATTTTGGAAGAGTTTGAGAAGGATAGGTGTTAGCTCTTCTCTAAATGTTTGATAGAATTCTCCTGTGAAGCCATCTGGTCCTGGGCTTTTGTTTTTTGGAAGATTTTTAATCACAGTTTCAATTTCAGTTCTTGTGATTGGTCTGTTTATATTTTGTATTTCTTCCTGGTTCAATCGTGGCAGGTTGTGCATTTCTAAGAATTGTCCATTTCTTCCAGGTTGTCCATTTTATTGGCATAGAGTTGTTTGTAGTTGTTGATCGTGAGAGCACGATCCTTTGTATTTCTGCAGTGTCAGTTGTTACTTCTCCTTTTTCGTTTCTAATTCTATTGATTTGAGTCTTCTCCCTTTTTTTCTTGATGAGTCTGGCTAATGGTTTATCAATTTTGTTTATCTTCTCAAAAGACCAGCTTTTAGTTTTATTGATCTTTGCTATCATTTCCTTCATTACTTTTTCATTTATTTCTGATCTGATCTTTAAGATTTCTTTCCTTCTGCTAACTTTGGGTTTTTTTAAAAATATTATTTATTTATTTATTTTTTGGCTGTACCCGGGCCTCTCACTGTTGTGGCTTACTCCCACTGCGGAGCACAGGCTCCGGACACGCATACCAGAAACACCAATTTTCCGTCTCTCCCCAGGCATAACTGAAGTTCTCTGGAGCAGAATAAAAGGTAAATATGCCATGAACTCTTTTGGCAAGGTTCATGAGGTATATGATACATATACAGACATGTACATACATATACATATATATATTCCTTAATATATCTGTGGATGCCTTTCTTCTTTAGGCACCATTGTATTCTGAGCACCTTGAATCAGTGTTTTGACTTGGTAGAGATTTTATGTGTGGAATCCAATTTTCCATCTCTCCCCAGGCATAACTGAAGTTCTCTGGAGCAGAATAAAAGGTAAATATGCCATGAACTCTTTTGGCAAGGTTCATGAGGTATATGATACATATACAGACATGTACATACATATACATATATATATATTCCTTAATATATCTGTGGATGCCTTTCTTTTAGCTCCCAGCCCCGCCCGCCCCGGCGGGGGAGCAGACAAGCCTCTCGGCCTGGTGAGTGCCGGTCGGCCCACCATGTTTTTTGAGAGGATAGAAGTGACGGAGAAGATATTGGGAGAAAAGTGAAGAATTTTCTGATCTACTTTTGGCTGGATGAGGCTGCTCTAGTTCCTGAGACAAAGAATGGTAGGTCACTAATGTTTTTTTTACATGCAGTTCCATCAGCCTTGTACTTAGTAGAAATCCATACTTAGTGGAATTAGAATTCTGACCACAGGTTATCTGCTGAACTTAGTTTTTGGTTTTGTGGTGAGTTTTCCTCTTTTATGTGTTTATGTGTATTTTAGTGGGATATTAGGAGAAATCGCATTAGATGGCTAAACAGATGCCATTTTTAATTGGAATGATGTAGTTTTTATCTGCTGAGCTAGCAAATTGCTCATATCCTGCCTTGTTTCAAGTAACAGAGGAGTAGCAGTGGGAGGCACAGAGTGGCCTAAGTACAGCCCTTATCTATCTGGTGTGGGAGGAAAGGGAGCCCACTCTTCAGTTTGGGATTGTGTGATGTCGACTGTCTGGCCACATGGGGAATGGGATGCGGATGTTAACACAAGTTCAGATGGATACTGGTGTTATGCCATGATTCCATTTAGGAAAAGGGGGAGCTATTCTTTGACTGATTTATGAAGTATTTAGGAGAGTGTCTGGCAGATAGGAAGCGCTATAAGTGTTTTTGAATCAAACAACCCTATGAGGTAGGTACTATTATTATACCCATTTTATAGATGAGGAAACTGAGGTTATGTAATTTGCCTAAGGTCACACATTTAATAGAAGGTAGAGCCTGGGTCCAACTCCAGGCAGCTTTGTTCAAGATCTCCCATTCTTAACCACTTGTCAATTGCCGTACTTGAAAATCATTTGGGATTCTGCCATGGGCCTCGTTGAGACCGCATTACTCATCCCAAGATGGAAAACAAATCAGCGGAATTGCTTTTGTTCCCATCAAACGAGGTTTATTAGAAAATGTTCTCAAGTCTTAATGCTGCCGTTGAGAGTGTCATCTTTTAAACCAGAAACACCAATTTTCCATCTCTCCCCAGGCATAACTGAAGTTCTCTGGAGCAGAATAAAAGGTAAATATGCCATGAACTCTTTTGGCAAGGTTCATGAGGTATATGATACATAAACAGACATGTACATACATATACATATATATATATTCCTTAATATATCTGTGGATGCCTTTCTTTTTTAGGCACCATTGTATTCTGAGCACCTTGAATCAGTGTTTTGACTTGGTAGAGATTTTATGTGTGGAATTTAACCGAGCCTTAGCCACTCTCTCTTCCACTTATGAAGTGTAGCTGCATCACCATTTCATGCTTATGTAGGTAAAATATCAACACAGGTCAGAGGGATCTACCTATGGAGACATCTGCTCCCTGAAGCCCCATGAGTCATCGCCGGGCCATGAAGTGAGTGGGAGAAACATTTGCTCAGCACATAGACTCTGACTGCTGTGCAGGCAGAACCAGGCCACTGGGAGAGAGGGAGCAGCCCAGCGACAACCGGGCTGCAGGCGGCCAGAGGCAGTGTTCTAGCAAACAGCGTCTCGTCTCTCCCCTACTCCTTCCCTAATAGGAGTGGATCCATGCTGCGATAGGTGAGATAGCACACAGGCAGATTGTCCACCAGATGGTACAATCTTCTATTTAAGAAATATTTGAAAGGGCAACAAAATACAGCAGAAACCATCCGACAGTCCACATGGCTAATGCAAAATTAGCCAAAATGATGGCAGCGGCAGTAATGGGGGTGTTGTGAGGTGAGATGTAGGCAAGGCTAAGGGGAGACAAGCATGGTGATGTCTGGTGGGGCAGGTGTCCATAGAGTTTGAGATGCTTCTCCATCATTGCACTGTGGGGCTTTGATGTGCTTCTCTGAACCCCGATTTGTAGCCTGGGTTTGAGAACTGCCATGGTCAACGGTGATGGGCACAACTGTGGTGATCCAGCCCAGCCTGTGTCTCATGACCTGGGGAGATCGCTTGTGTTCTCATTCTGGGTGCAGTGGAACTTTGGTGTCATTACTAGTCTGTGGCTCTTTTCTCATTTCTGTATCTCTGTCAAATGGCCTTTCCTTGATGTCATTCCGTTGTGGCACTATTAATACAAAACTGTACACATCGTCATAAGCATTATCATGGCTATTAATCGAGCTTTTGTTTTGCTCCAAGTGGTGAGCTAAACACTCCGCCTAATAATAGTTAATACACGTTGAGTGGTCACTATATACCAGGGACTGGTTGGAGTGATTTACATATATTGTCTCATTTAATGCCTACAACAAATGAAATAAGTACTATTATTTTAATTTTACACATGGAAAAGGGAGGCCTGGAGATCTTAAATTATTTTCCCAAGGCTACATGGTTATTAAGAGGAGGAATTTGTCTACTCCAGAGTCAATGCTTTTAAATGCTGGGCTCTACTGCCTCTGATATGTACATTTTCTTTTTTCGTCCTTATGACCGCCCTATAAAGATGTTGTCATCATTCCTAAAACAGAGAGAGTTAAAGGAATTCCCTGGGGTCACAGGTCTCAGAGTCAAATCTCTGTTGTTGTTGTTTTTCTCTAGTTTTACTGAGAAATAATTGACATAAATCACTGTATAAGTATAAAGTGTATAGCATGTTGGTTTGATCGACATATATTGTAAAATGATTGCCATAATAGGTTTAGTTAACATCTATTATCTCAGAGAGATACAGTAAAAAGAAAAAAATTTTCCTTGTGATGAGATCTCTAAGGATCTAATAATCTCTTAACAACTTTCCTGTATAACATACAGCAGAATTAACTATAGTTATCATGGTGTACATCCTTAGTACTTATTTATCTTACGCTTGGAAATTTGTACCTTTTGACCACCTTGCTCCCATTCTTCCTCCCTTGCCTCTCGTAATCGGATCTCTTTTTTTGTGAGTTTTGTTTTTTTTAGATTCCATATATAAGTGAGATCATACAGTATTCATCTTTCTTGGTCAAGTTTGTCTTACTTCACAGCTCGCGACTGGCCCCCAGGCTAGACCCTCTCCCCTCCGCCAGCTTCTCTAACTCCCCCTCTTTCTCTGCACCGGCTTCCTCAGCAGCCATGCTTGAAACTCTGAGATGTATTGACTGTATTTTGTTACTTATCAAGTCTTATTTCTTCTTCTTTCAGGGCATCCCCTTTCTCATTCCTTTCTTCTCCATCTCCATTGTTACGACACAGTCCAGACAAGGTTTCTTGGCCCTCACAGTGGTAGTAAAAGGTTTTCCACTGGTTGTTGGTTTCCACACAACAAATGGTGTGTCGCTCCATATTGTGCCGTGACTTCTAGGCACGAGCCTCAGAGACACGCTCTGCCATCCTATATTCAAGAGGTAGCTGAATGATAGGATGGCTTTCGCTACTAACTTGTCCCTAAAACTACAAAAGAAGAGATTTCTGTGTGTCTCTGTGTGTACATACATTCACCACAGCCTAAAAATGTAAAACTTTGGGCATGTTTTCCATTAAAATGTATAAATCCATTTATATGTCAATACATTTAAAAGGATGACATTATGAGTAGAGATAACTGTCATCATTTTTGTACTGGGCTCCCAGGAGAGAGCTGTTGTCTCATAGGGGCAGGCCATCTTTTTGTTGAACGCTTTGTGTTGACCTTCATAGAGGGGATGTTGGGAGTTTGGATGGGTTTTTTTGTTGTTGTTGTTTTTGGTTTTTTTTGCGGTACGCGGGCCTCTCACTGTTGTGGCCTCTCCTGTTGCGGAGCACAGGACCCGGACGCGCAGGCTCAGTGGCCATGGCTCACAGGCCCAGCCGCTCTGCGGCATGTGGGATCCTCCCGGACCGGGGCACGAACCCACGTCCCCTGCATCGGCAGGCGGACTCCCAACCACTGCGCCACCAGGGGAGCCCTGGATGTTTAATTCTTGGGATTCAGTAAGGTGTCATTATTCACAGATGTCTTCCTGGGAATTACAACAGATGATGGAACAGAAATGGGATTGACTAACCCATGGACCTTGTATCACAGAGCAGAAAGAAATAAAAACCCCTGTGTTTTCCATTCCCCCCGAGGGCTCGGTCTGTTCTCAGGCCTGCGCCTCTTTCTGTTTTCTTCTCTGGAGGGTTCCAGTATCCAGCATCTCTGTGTTAATTAACTCAGCATGTGGCATAGAAAGGACTGACAGCATATAGCTGATGTTTTGGATATGCACACAGTTTTAAGGATTAGCTCCATTCCAAAGGACGACTTAATGTTGCCACAGTACAGTTGTTACTTGTTGATCCGAGGCAAACTTCGAGTTCTGGGCAAACTTCCTTCTGTCACCATCATGCACGTGGACCTCCACTCCTCTCTCTCAGGCTTTAGATGTTCAGGCAAAGCAAATCAATTTTGCTATTTTGATTCAACCTAAATAAAGTCAGGATGGAGTCTAAAAAAATGGTACTGATGAACCTAGGGGCAGTGCAGGAATAAAGACACAGACATAGAGAACGGACTTGAGGACACAGAGGGGGAAGGGAAAGCTGGGACGAAGTGAGAGAGTAGCATTGACATATATACACAAGCAAATGTAAAACAGATAGCTAGTAGGTAGCAGCTGCATAGCACAGGGAGATCAGCTCGGTGCTTTGTGACCACCTAGAGGGGTGGGATCGGGAGGGAGGGAGGGAGACGCAAGAGGGCGGAGACATGGGGATATATGTATATGTATAGCTGATTCACTGTGTTATACAGCAGAACGTAACACAACACTGTAAAGCAATTATACTCCAATGAAGATGTTTAAATAAAAAACAAAAATAGAAAACATACATTTAGGACTTCAAATTTTGACCCAATCTCATGGCCATTACCTGACCAAATATATGAGTTAACTTATTTGAAGTAACTCAAATAAAATAATTACCTATTCATAAAGAAAAATAAAAGCAGGAAGATGCATCCTACAATTGCCAATAAAAACCAACACTGTCCCCACCCGCCCCACCAGTGCATTGAGTTATCTGTGCCATTGCTTGTTTCTTCCACTATGGGGAATTCATACAATATGTTAAAAGCATATATAATATAGAAAATAAACTTACAGTGCAGTTTCACATATAAGGTACCCCCAAAGCCAAATTCCTTTGGCTAGGTGTGTGGTAAGAAACCAGCATGGTATGGAAATCCTGTGGCTTGATTTCTGGCATTTTTAAGCGTCGAGTAATGCAAAGTTTGCAAAATGGCAGCCCCCAGGCCACATCTGGCCTCTTGACATGCTTAAGTTGGCTTTGTCTGGTGTTCTTAAAAAGTTGTAATTGAAAGTATGGGGAGTTTTTGTTTTTAATTTGAATTTCTGGGTGTTCTTGCTCTAGGTTTGTGTTTGCTCATGGCAATAATTGATAGAAGCTCAGCACCACTGTCCCTCTAGGGAATGGGCGACACGTAACAAGGTGCCAAATTCAACTCAAGTGCATGAAGTTTGAAATTTCAATTCCTAAACCCCAGAGTTTGCTTTCTTGTTGTTCTGCCAACCCTGTTTGCTACATCTCCCACTTACTTCCTGATGGTTTCTTGTCAATTTTGCTCAAGGTAGGCTGTGAAATAGGACAAACTGGGTGGATTTGTTCAGGGTTCCTCTTAGACTCACTTTTTATTTAACTTTTACAAAGTGGACTCTTCACTAACATTGACTAAATGCCCAGAAATCACCTGGTGAGCTCCTTTTAAAAAATCAAAACAAGCAAGCAGACATAAAATATGTGGAAAGGCTGACATATTTAGCCATTTGGCATGGCATTTAAAAATGGATATAGCAACATTTTTAATGTACTCTTTCAAATGTCATGACAGCTGTCCAACTTTGTAATTTTAAAATATATTTTATGTTATCACATACATTTGCTCTACACTTTATCAAATATATGACTAATACGGGAAAACAAATATGTTTGCCACCCGGCTGACTCATGATCCTTGTTGGAAACTCTTTGAAGGATCCACAAAAAGCCCCTTGTGACAGAAAAAAGGGGCCCCTATGCTAGCATTTTTTTTTTTTTTTCTCCAGAGAATTTGTTCAGGGATCAGTTTTGTTTCCCCTTGGGATGGAAGGCACATATCACATATGTACCATAGAATCACCAGACCCAAATAAAGAAGATGTTTCTTATCTTAAAGACCTCAGGATGCTCTTTTATTTTATTTTTTAAAAATCTCCCCAGTTTTATTGAGATATAATTGTCATATAACATTGTGTAAGTTTAAGGAGTACATGATGATAGGGTATACCTATATATTAGTTTAAGGTGTACATGATGTTAGGGTTACCTATATATTAGTTTAAGGTGTACATGATGATAGGGTATACCTATATATTAGTTTAAGGTGTACATGATGTTAGGGTTACCTATATATTAGTTTAAGGTGTACATGATGTTAGGGTTACCTATATATTAGTTTAAGGTGTACGTGATGTTAGGGTTACCTATATATTGCAAAATGATTACCACATTTAGGCTAGTTAACACGTCCGTCTCCTTACATGGTTACTGTTTTGTGTGTGTGTGTAAAATATGTTTTCCAATTTACCCTCTTAGCACCTTGCAAGTATACGCTACAGTATTTTTAACTATAATCATCGTGTTATAATTAGATCCCCAAAACTTATTCATCTTCTAACTGGAAATTTGTACCCTTTGACCACCTTCACTCACGGGGATGCTTCTTTAAATCATTCATTTATACAGGTACTCATTCACTCATCGATTCATTCACTCAATGAATATTTATAGAACAATTACATCTATGTGACACCTATTATTATGTTGTGATGGGCTTAAATACCTGAACCAAAATTCCTGTTTTTTTAAGGAGTGCTTTTAGTTTGCTAGGGCTGCCGTAACAAAGTACCACAGATTGGGTGGCTGAAAAAAACAGAAATTTATTTCTTCACAGTTATGGAGCCCAGAAGTCTGATATTAAGGTGTCAGCAGGGTTGGTTCCTTCCGAGGACAGTGAGAGAGAATCCATCCTAGGCCTCTCTCCTCGGCTCATACACGGCTGTGTCCTCCCTGTGTCTTTGTACCGTCTTCCCTCTGTGTGTGTCTGTATCCAAATTTCCTCTTCTTATAAGGACACCAGTCACATTGGATTAGGGCTCACCTTAATGACCTCTGTAAAGGCCCTGTCTCCAAATATACTCATACTCTGAGGTACTGGGAGTTAAGATGTCAACATGAACTTCTTGTGGGTAGGGACACAATTCAGCCCATAACAGGAGCTTATAACTGTTTCTATACTATAAATTAGAATACTTCTGTTCTGCTCATTGGTCCTGCTGCTTCTACTAGCAAAGGAACATCTATTTCACTGTCACTAGTGCCCCTCCCCGACCCTGTTCATTTATTCCTAAACTATGCTGGTCTAGATCATTTCAGAAGCTAGTAAGGTGATGATAAACAGAGCTGACTCCGGAGACACAAAACTCCAGAAACTGGACATGGAATGGAGATGCAGGCTAAAGGGTCCAGATTTCAGATGCACCAATGTGAAACGTGGAGGGTCAGCTAGCAGCCCTAAAAAGTTCTCCTTGCCATTTCTAGTAGAATAACGTGCCATGAAATGTGGGTGAATAGATAAGGGAGAGCCAGTCAGGATAAGCCAGAGAGGAAAGTTCTGGAAAGTTGAACATAAAGGTAATACAAAGCCTGGAACATGAATCACATAACTCTTCCTGCGTGAGGACAAAGGGAGAAAGGACCAGTGAGAAGAGAGAGAGCCGGGACTACAGGTGGATTCAGGGGACTGTGCCATGAGGCGTGGGTGGAGGACACCCTGATGAAAGGCCTGGGCTGACATGCTTAGACCAGATCAGCCGGAGCCCAGGAAGGAGCCTGAGGGGAACTGGCTCTGGGGCAGAACTGTGAGGTGGAGGCATCTTCTTCATTCTACCCTTTCCCCAAACCTCTTACTCTCTTGGCCTTTTCTCTCCAGCGTCTTCTCTGCTTCACTTTTCTGGGGTCTAAGCTGACACAGGGTAAAGTGAGAGCAGAGAAAAGTCTTCATCTCTCTCAAGAGCATGTGAATTTTATTATGAAACTCCCGGAGGTTAAAATGCTTCCAAATGCAAAGGAATAAATGATAGGCACTGGAGTTCATGTTTGTCCAGGGGTTCCTTCCCAGCATACTCTCAAATCACATCACGGATTGAACCATTTCATGTTCATTGAACTGGACCCTTCTCTCTAACAGCATTTCTCAAACTTTAATATATGTGTTCATCACTGGGATCTTGTCAAAATGCAGATTCCCATTCAGAGGGTCTGGGGTGGGTCCAGGCTGGTCCATGAACCACGTTTCAAGTAGCGCGAGCCTATAGGATGATGGTGCCCAAGGAACCTCGTTCGGTCATTTGGGACCTCAAGGCTCAGTGGGATTCCCAGGTTAAGAAGTAAAGATACCCGTTTTGGCTACAACCATCACCTTAACTTTCACTTGCCCCATATTCATTAGCAAGGGTTAGATTAGAAGGAAAAGAAAAATAACAATAGCATTCTTAATTGGATCCCTGGAAGAGATACTGCATTTCCACTGATTAAGGCAATTAAAGGTGCAGACGCTGCTGCTCAGAGGCTGACATCTTCAGGTGTCTCATAACCAAAATTAATACCGCTGCTAGCTCTGCCACCTAGTCAAGCTGTAAAGTAAATTAATTACTGCAACCAAACTAATAATAACAGTGCAGGCAGAGTTGTAGCAATCTTGTGGCTTACCATTGGAGGCTGAGCAGGGACTTTTGCCTCTCTGCTACCCATGAGCGCAGCCCAGCAATTGCTGACTGTACCATTTCTATTGTATGGATTATGCTAAATATGCATATCTTAATTGCATTAGTCAAAATAATTAGCTAATATGTTTTTGCATAATGACGAGGTAAGCAAATATCACCATAGCTCAGTGGTTCATGCATGAGTAACTTTGGAAAATTAATAGACTCCCAATTTCCTAATTATCTGTCTTTTATTCCATGCTCAAACAAAGAAGTGCTACCACACACTCCTGAGCACCATGTAATTTAGTTTGCACCTTGAAAAATTTAAAGCACCTGTGTTTGTTTTCGTCCCCTTTTGCAGGAAAGGGATATAAAGAAAAATCCAGTTCCCTTCCTCTATTGGCCTTAAATTGAAATGTAAAGGAAGCTGTGGATCAATACATTTTAATTTCTACGTGCAAGTGGGACCTTGGATGACAAGGCATTTTTAGTGCATCAGAAATTTGTTATAAAGTTGAAATGATCAAAATTCTTTCCAAAGTGACAGTGTGCAGCAGGTGCCTGGATGCATGTGGCGTTTCTTCCCATGTCCTGTTTGCTGATGGCTTCCCGGCTTAGCTTAGCTGTTCCCCATTTCTTCACACCTACGTGGCAATGGTGCCTTTCTTGCTGCTGAACATAACCGTCTTTACTGAGGACGGTATGGTTACTGAAAGCAAAGCTTGCTGTTTTGATTAAAATGCTGGGTGACCCACAGCTCAATTCCTTTGGGTTCTATCAAATCTCTTTGGGCTTATGATGATGAACCAGGCTAGTATGCTGCGCTACCCTACAGAGCATCCTGATTTAACAGAACCTGGCCATTCCTGCTAAAGGTGTCAGATCTTCCTCACTCTTCATGAGGAAGCATATCCTTAGCCTACTAATCTAAAGCAAGAAGAGAACAGAAATCTGCCTGGGACTTCCCTGGTGGTCCAGTGGTAAAGAATCCACCTTACAATGCAGGGGACGTGGGTTCGATCCCTGGTCAGGGCAACTAAGCCCATGCGCCACGACTACTGAGCTCCCGCGCCTCAACTAGAGAGCCTGTGTGCCGCAGACTACAGAGCCCATGTGCCCTGGAGCCTGCACACCACAACTAGAGAGATAAAAACCCGCACTCTACAACTAGAGAGAAGCCAGTGCGCCACAACAAAAGATCTCGCATGCCTCAACGAAGATCTGCGTGCCGCAACTAAGACCGGACACAGTCAAAAATAAATTAAATAAATAATAAAATAAATCTTTGGGACTTGTGACGCAGTGGTTAAAACTCTACCTGTCAATGCAGGGGACGTGGGTTCGGGCCCTGGTCCGGGAAGATCCCACATGCCGCGGAGCAACTAAACCCGTGCGCCACAACTACTGAGCCCACGTGCCACAACTACTGAAGCCTGCACGCCTAGAGCCCACTCTCTGCAACAAGAGAAGCCACCGCAATGAGAAGCCCACGCACTGCAACGAAGAGTAGCCCCCTCTCACCACAACTAGAGAAAGCCCGCGTGCAGCAACGAAGACCTAAAGCAGCCAAAAATAAATATATAAATTTATTTTAAAAAATAAATAAAATAAATCTTTAAAAAAAACCTTCAGAATTAAAAAAAAAAAAAGAAATCTTGCCCAAGAGGACACTTGAGCAAT
Organism: Neophocaena asiaeorientalis asiaeorientalis; assembly: GCF_003031525.2. Lineage (NCBI taxonomy): Eukaryota > Metazoa > Chordata > Mammalia > Artiodactyla > Phocoenidae > Neophocaena > Neophocaena asiaeorientalis. The sequence continues at coordinate 7,972,359 of NW_020174429.1, read as the reverse complement.
AGGCTAACATCTTCTGAAGAGCTTAAAAGCATTCTTGCCTTGTGTCTTCTGATGGTAGGTTTCATGCCACCACTTAAAAGGAAGAGTGTGCCAGGACCTGAAGCCCACCACATCTAGATGAAGCCTTCACACCAAGCCCTACACCACCAAACAATAGCCAAGTCATTTAGGGAAGAAAGCAGCTGGGGGGAGGATTTCCCTGAAGTTTCCAATGAATCTTTAGCTTTCTGGAGGCTTCTGGGAAAACAAGTCTGCAGCCTGAGAAGGCAGGAGACCTTCACTGATGTCACTTTGCCCCTAAACAAGCTCTGGTTGGATCAATTCCCCCTGCAGATGTGGTATTTGTCAGGATTCCAGTCTTGAGACCACTTGGGCTGCCTGTCAGTGAACCTTGTGTAGGTATCTGGAGCAGGTAGCAGCTGTGGGCTGTAACATCCTCAGGGATTGTATTCACCTCCATGCTCATGTGCAAATCTCTAGGAACTATAAAAGGAATGTATGTAGAATTTGTTTTAATTTGTACATGGAAGTGTAACAGGCTTTAATTAAGATGAGGAAAGAGATGAAGACATGCTCAATGATGTGTGGGAGACTGCAAAGATGGAAAATCCAGTTTCATCGAACGATAGCTGGTACAAGAGGAATATGCTTGAAAGCTCGACTCGAAGTGTAGGCCTTGGCTGGTGTGGAGGGGAAAGCTGTTCATTGCTGACCAGGCACCAAATTACCATAAGGACAGTTAAACACAGGAGGCAAAAGGAAAGAGAGAGCAAAGAATGATGGCTTAGTAGAAAAACTAATGAAGGAAGAGAAACAAAGGTCATAGATGGACATTCTGAGAAAAATCCCCCAATTCTCAAGATAAAAATGTAGAGAGAAAAATAATTAGAAGTTAGACCAGAGGATGGAAGCACATAATCAAAAGTGAAGTTGGACAGTGCATAGATGGAAAAAAATGGGGAAGAGAAGGCAGAGGACCTGAGGGACAAAGGAAGCGGCTGTCCTGTCCCCACGCCCCACGGATCAGCTTCTTGCTGCCTCTGATACCATGCCTGTGCCTGAGTTATGGAGAGCCTTTTATCCGGATTAGAAGTCAAGGGCAAAAGAAATAGGACATACTTCTCCGCCTTTCCTTAAGTCCCCAGAGTCTTCAGGGGAGGCAACTTATTGCATAATAGGAATCCCCCCTGAACCCCCATAGGAATAAGAAAGCATCCCATAGGTGATGGCAGTGGCTCAGAGCAGGAGGGGTGTGGCAGATAAGGCTGGAGAAGGTAAAGGAGCCAGGTCACACAAGACATTTTTGGCACAACCTGAGGAGTTTGAGCTGACCCCTGAGGCTAGCTGACAGCCAATAAAGCACAAGGTCAGCAGATCAATTGGAGGCAGCCATCAGAACTTGAAGATTTCCCAGGAGAGTAGCTACTCTTTACATAGAGAATGTGGAAGGCATATTTTTTGCATTCAAAGAGCTAATATTCTTGAGTTAGGTGAGTAACTGAGTAACTTTTTTTAAAAAAAATCCCAAATAATATATTAATAGAGAAGGCATGTCTCAGGAGAAGTAGAGCATGATTAACATGCAGATCCTTGATACTTAAAGTGTGGTGCATGGACCAGCAGCATCAGCATCACCTGGCAACCCAGGGATGCAGAAGCTCAGGCCACACCTCCTACTGACTTGAATCAGAATTTGAAAAATAACAAAACCTCCAAGTGACCTCCCCAAAGTACAACTGGCCAAGGAATCTTGTAAAAAACAGTGCAAAGCTGTCAGTGAAGAGCATAGATTTTATGAAGAAAGAGTAACGTTTTGTTCAGTAGGGATTGGCTTTGTTATCTATGATAAGTCTGCTCCTTCGGTGGATTTATAAAGGCACAGGACAGGTCTCCTACAAAAGCGTGCAGCAGATAAAATGGAACAGCTGTCAGATCGATCTTCCAGGCACTCACCCTGTAAGAACCTAGAATCTTGGGAAAAAGGGAGAAGAACCTTGGATTCCCTGAGAAAATGGGACTTATTAAAATTTAGATAGGCTTGCGTCTTGCACAGCTGGGTTGGAGAAATAGTTCCTACTTGTTGCATTAGTTGAACTGGCTAAGCTTCGGGACAGGCAGAATGGTAGGAAAGGAGGGAGATGGGCTTCCTTAGGCACAGCTTCCTTGATGCACACTCTACTCAAGTGACTTTGCAAAAATCCAAGTTTTCTAGAATCTTCCTAGATTAACTAGATCTAGACACTTAACTAGAATTTTTCAGTGTCTACGAAGCCATTAAACAGTCCAGACCTCTTAGTACAGCTTTCCTGGCCTTGTGTAGACTGACTGTTGCCAACCTTTCTACTCCAGCCTATCTCAATCCCCATCCCCTGCTCTACCCATCACCGTGACACCATATTGAAATGATCCGTTCTCTTGCCCGGTTCACCTCCTTCTTCTCCACTCAGTGACATTGCTCACGCTGCTCACTCTTCTCGTAACAGCCCATGTCCCCTCATTTTGAATATTCTTTGGTAAATTCCTACTCAGGTTTTGACCTTCAGCTCACACCTCGTATCTCCTTTATGGCAGCATTAGGCACACTGCTCTCTCTTGTCCCATGGTGCCTCATACATTGCTCCATCCTAGCCCTTATTACCTTGTTGTAATTAATAGTCATTGTGTGTGTTTCCTGCTAGACTCTAACTTCCCTGATGCAGTGAACATATCTTATTCAAGTATTTCCATTCCTGTCATTATACCTCGGACATAATAGATGCTTAATAAATACGAATTTAATGAAAACACGTGAATAAGTGAGCATATGAATAAAGGATGAATGAAGTCAGATTGTGGAGGGCCTTGAGTGCCAGGCAAGGGTAATTGGAACTCATTGTGCCGCTGTTGGCAGGACAATGCAGTAGCAGGGTGTGGGTGAGATGCACTGATTCAACTCACATGCTAAAAAGCAAAATTAGGAAAAAAAAAACGTGCATACAGAGAAAAAAGAAATTCAGCAATTTGCAGGAATTCAGAAAATTTCAATTTTCAGTGAGAAAAACAGCAACAGAAATCTACAAACTCATTTTCTAATAAGAATGTCTCATCTCTGCATCTGGGGATTTGGGCAGCTGTAGGGTGACGGGACTGTGACATGTTGTCTCTTTTGTACACTCCTTACTCCTTGTCAGGCTCTCCAGTAATCTCAGTCAATGGCAAAAATCACTAAGGAAACATGGCCTTACAAGATTACCAGCTCTAGTGTGTTCTGATGATTTGTGGATGTGATCTCAGATGGCTGTGCATTTCTCTATTATTATAGTTCCAAGATTATTCTTACTTAGGTTATTGGACACATGGATGCAGCCAAAGGAGGTGTCATGGTTTGGAATGCTAACTAAAGGTGTACATAGCCTCCTGTACCAGCATCAGTGGGACGCTTGTTCACGGGACTGGCCTTTTGTTTTGTGGGCACGTGGACAGAGACTTAGTTACTTCTGCTTCTTTTGTTCATTGGAGTTGCAGAGATCTTGTGACAGTAAATGTACACATTAAGCAGACTTGCAATTGCCTTGGTTCTACGTTGCGCTAGCCTTCAAAGTATTTATTACAGTACAGCTATTAGAGCAAGGAATAAAGTCAGGGTCTTTCGTGATCGATTCCAAATTTGGGGAAACATGCTGTGAATTTGGAAAAGGGGTTCTGTCTGGGGGAAGCTTGGAGAGCTCTCAACACAGCATTCCTAATGTAGGGCCTCAGTTCCCTCAGCAGCTTTGACTGGCTGTGGGATTCTTAATTCAGGTCTCAATTTTTTTCAGCATGTTATACTGGGCTGTTAAACAGCTGCTGTGTTTAACCACAGATGTGGGTGCATTTTATGGATGTGATTCCTCTGTGTGTGTGTGTGTGTGTGCCAATAAACAAACATGTATATATTTAAAACCAATATTGACACAGTGTTAAGACTGAAATCTTTGCAGTCAAATCAGGAAATTCCAAAGTTACATTTCCTATAACAGTATCCTTTTAGTCCCTTGCAGATCCTGTCTATTGCACCACAACCATTTTAACTCCAAAACCGTATAAGGATCGACTACTCCAGACCTAAGCTGGCTGAAGTCATTTTGCGAATTATTTGATTTTCGAGGTGTTTTGATTTTACATCTTAGCTTCACGTTAACAAATCGAACTTTGATTTAGAAAGGTGGGAGAGAAACAAATGAATTAAGAAAGATGTTTTCATTTATGAGTCAAAAAAGAGACATGTCTAGTTTTATTCTCTGGTTAAGAATCGTTATCCAAATGGAAGCTGAAACAGCAGAGGAAGCGAAGTGCTCCTCATCTAGGTTCAACACTCATTGTTTCAACCTTCTATACTCAAAAATAGGAAATCATTTCTCTTCAAAATTGGCTTCTATTCCCTTCCTTAATGAGGGCAACAATCTTGCCAAATTTGAAGTTCACAGCTTCAGTCATTTTTCAATTGCAGAAGCACAGATAAAACATTTTGTTTTTTTTTTATGATGGAAAATATGCCATTTTCCCTATCTAGGTGTATGGTACTATTCTCAGATACATCACATCGAAGTTTAGATTCATACGACTTCTCTGGTGTCTAAAGTGCTGGGTAAGTAACAGCAGTGGCATTTGTTGTATGATTGCATGTTGTCTAATGGCTACCCTTCCATTTGGTTCCCTTTTATAGCCATTATCTGGTTGGGGTGATGTGTTAACAGGTGTTGATGGGTGGGAGACACGATCTAGGAGTTAGTTATCTGACTCTTAACCTGGTGCCCCCCACGTTCTCACTTTTTAATCTTACTGTTTATTATGTTTCTGCCTTCTTTTTTCCTGCTTCCAAAATCTTCTGAGTGTTGCCAGAGAATAGGAGACAAATTGTGCAAATTAAATGTCAGGAAGTGGTACATTAGTAAGTGAGATTTTTGCCATCCATGGTACAGCCGATTCCCCTCTCTCTAAGCCAAATAATTCTCCAAGTTGGAGTAGGCTTGATGAATTTCTTTTTTTTTTTTAAGTTAAAGTATGACAGCTGCTTATTTTCATTTTTGTTCATCTGGTGAAACCAGAAGGGGCCCAAAGAAGTCATTAATGTCCACTGTGTGAGGGCTCTAGGAAATGCGCTGAGGGTAGAATGCGTGAGCAGTATTGTTCAGCATATGTAGACTAGAAACATCCTTATGTTCAGGGTCTGTGGGTAAGAGAGGGAGTGTGTTATAATTAACTATATAGGACATATGGGGGACTAGAAAGTTTACTCCTTGGAGACTAGTTTAGTTATAAAATCAAACAAACAATGAAAACAGAGTCAATTAACAATGGCTCTATCAAATGTTGTCATGGAATGCCTGCGGTTCGTGGGGAAGCCCCCATGGTCAGGGGGCATGGGTGTGTCCTGACCCTGGGCCCCCTCTTTTCTGGACAAGGCGGAGCAAGCTGTATCAGATGGAAGCCAGTTCATAAGAGGATGGCATTTACAGAGAGAGGGCGAGGGGAGGGGCTGGAGAGAGAGAGAGAGAGAGAAAGAGAGATGGGCTTTATCTGCCACTCAACACCCTCACTCTGTCTTCAACAAGGACCACTACAAAGTCTCCAAGTGAGTTCTTCCCTCAGAGCCCATGTTCCAATGGGTATCTGAGGGTCTTCTGCCAATACCACACTCTGCCCGACTGTAGGGTCACCAAGAATTGGGTTAGCACTCCACGATCTGCTTCCTGTAGCTCCATTTCTGTGGACCAGGCAGCTCTGAGTCTCGCTGACTGAATCTTTGACAGAAAAAGATTGGTCTGACTGGTAGCTTGTGTTCTACAGGACAGCGAATATTTTCAGCCTGATGCACCTGACCTTCCTCAAATCCAGACAAGCCTATATGCGTCTCAATCATGCCCCCTGCCAAGACGGAAGGCAGAGAGGGCCAGACCCGGTGACTGCAGCAGAGAAGTTGGTTTGTAGAATGGTTTAGCAGGACAGTCTTTGATCGTGGTCCTTTACATCTGATGCCTTCCAGATGTTTCTTGAGAAAATGTTAACAGTCTTGAGGGCCTCATTTAATGTTAATAGGCATATTTGCAACATGTAGATTTACCTTCTGCACTGATTGTGATATAATTCGTAGTCACATGCGATCACATCTGTAGCTTGCTCAAAATCCTTCCATGGCTCCCTGCGGTCCTTAGGATAAAGTTAAAGCTGTTAGCAGAGTTTATGTGACCCTTCTTTCTCTGGTACTCTTGTGTTTTCATCCTCATCTTTCTTTACTCTACCCACCTCGTACTCTAGACGTTACCGCTACTGATATTCTTAGTTCCCAGAGATTCTTGAAAGCCTTCCTTGACCCCTCCTATCACCCTTCTCCTCCCCACCCCCATGTTCTGAATTTGTTTAGGTGTCTCTGCTATGTTGTCATATAGTGTTGTGTTTTTTTTAACATCTTTATTGGAGTATAATTGCTTTACAATGGTGTGTTAGTTTCTGCTGTGTAACAAAGGAAACCAGCTATATATATACATATATCCCCATATCTCCTCCCTCTTGCATCTCCCTCCCACCCTCCCTATCCCACCCCTCTAGGTGGTCACAAAGCACTGAGCTGATCTCCCTGTGTGATGCAACTGCTTCCTACTAGCTATCTTGTCATATAGTCTTGAGTAGTTTTTCCATACTTCTGTCATAATATTTACCTTATTTCTTGTATTTGCTTGGTTGTCTGTCTTTCCAACTACACAATAACAATTTCTGTGAGATTAGGGACCACCGTGCCTGTCCTGTTCCCCTTTGGATCCCTTTACGTAGCACAATTCTTGGCACACAGTAATCAATGAATATTTGTTAAGTGCTTGAATGAATAATTTTTATCAGTGCTAATAATATTAAATAAGCACTTATTAGCCTAATGATTTTTTAAAAATTAATTCTAAAAACATATGTCCTTCCTTAACTTTGTTCTGTGTTGAACTCTCTTTCTTCTAGAAGTTTCAATATGGTCTTTGGGCCCAAAGCATTAAAGCTGTGACCTAAAAGGTGTGAAATAAAAGTTCCTTAGAGTCCTATAGAACATTGTCTAGATTTCATAGCCCTAGGGCTGCTTTGTAGATCAGACCAGCTTCTAACAGAACCCTTGGAGCATTTGAATATTTTAAACTGGTACTAAAACGTGACCACTTCAAGTAAAATTCTTTTGTATAATGAATGTCTGCATGGTTATGTTTTGGTGCACAGAGATTTGTGTCTCTAAAAGGGATGAGCAGCCAGGAGCATACACTCTGAGATTTCTGTATCTTAGTCAATGTATAAGGAAGTGGAGAAACTCAACAGGAAAGGCATAGCATCTTGAGGCTCATCCAAAGCTAGCCCTTCTAGAAGGAGCAGGCAGCTGGCTCTGCCTGCAAAAGGTTTTGCTCTCGGCCAACATTGATGCCTAAAATGCTTCCCACAAGAGTCCTCTTAGAATTCATTATTTCATTATTGCCTTGAACAAATGCCTGTTTTAGAGGGGAAACACATTAACCCATTAAACCCATTCTTGTGGATCAGGTTCAGTCTAGATCGGCTAGGCTACCTCTTGAAGTGAGAGAACAGGATCCTGAAGAACTGAAATGCCAACCATAAACAGCCATTGTCAAGAGGAAGAGAAGGCAGGAAGCAAAGGAAATGTTAAGCCTGTAGGGGATTAGTTGGAGGCCTGCAGCTGGAAGGTGGAGTGGCAAGAGGTAGAGGGTCTGGACAACCATGGCTACTCTGTGTGTGTGTATGTGTGTGTGTGCTAAAGACCTGGGATCCCAAGGCCACTGAAGGAGGTGGCACTGGTAAGTTTCAGCTCTTGGATTTGTCCAGCCCCATCCTGGTGGTCAATCCCATGCTTCTCTGAGACAGGGGATGGGAGGGGCAAGATACACAACCGTGCCTCAGTTTCTCTAGCTGCCACGCTTGCTATTGAGTGGAAATCAGACTGATATAAACTCTCAGGATACATTGTAAGCATTACTTGGTTCATCTCACATTCTTTGATATCTTTGCCAAAAGATATCACATAAATAACAGATATTTCTCTGTTTTTGTGGAACACACATTCACTCAGTTACAATGGAATTGGAACTAGTAATGTCCTTCGGATCTCTTTGCTTGCTTTTCAAACAGAAAAATAATCTGAGTTTCTGGGCCCACATTTGTCCAGTTCCTCCTTTTCTCATCCCAGTTGCTGTGGTACTGTCCCTCCTCTGATGGATGTATAAAGTATGAAGATTTTCCCAGGTGAAGAAAATCCAGGGGAAAAATTGGACAGAAAAACTGGCTAATGACCAGAGTGGAATTTAACCTATATTTGAAGTCTCACTTTCAATAACTGGTGAGGGTGATACTTCTGGAGTGTACGAACCAGCTGGTATTAGCAAAAGTGTGAAGATCTGCTGATGGAGGAGGGGGCAGGGAAGGTTTGTGGGTGTGTTTCAAAGTCTGTTGGATGCAACTGGTTTAATTTTCTTTGTTCATCTGCTTTAGTGTTTGCAGTGATTTGAGAGGATGGTTTTCTCCCCACTCCAGCACATTCGGTGAAGTGTGCTGATACTGTCACTCATTAAGCTGTCGGCAGGATTAAATGTTGTACATTCCGTTTGCATCAGGAAATCCTCTTTTCAAGGACAATGCAAGTTACAGAGTCTGGTTCCATCTAGAGCTCAGGCTTGAGAGAGATAGAAGTAGAGACAAAGAGAATCAGAGAGAGAGAGAGGGAACCAGTGAAAAAGATGGGCAGAGACAGAGATAGAGTTACCAAGATAGGACAAAGACACCCCAAGAGAGTTGGAGAACCAGAGATAGACAGATGAAAAGAGAGAGATGAAGATAGAACGACTGAACAAGATGAGAAGAGAACTGGAGAGAGTGAGAATGGAGAGAACTGGAGAGAGAGAGAGAAGGCAGACAGGGGAAAGATAAGAAGGGGGAAAGAGCCAGGGGCACTGGAGGAGAGGGAGGAAAGGGGAGGGGGAGGGGAGGGAGGCAGAGAATCTTCCATGAAGACCCAGTCTTAGTTTTTTAAGCCTCCATGATATTTTGATGTTAGGGGTCACCCATATGTACATAAGATTTTACTAGTGAACAAAATCCAGGGAGAAGTGAGGGGAAAGAGGCTGCAGCACTGACTCACCGACTCCTCAGAGAAGTTACAGGCGTTGCGGTAAGAAGTCGAGGGGAAAACAAGTCATAAAAAATACTAGACAAAACTCTCTGAGAGGTTTATGCACAAGTCTATCTTGTTTTTTGCAACAATTTCTCAAAAGTGATCTGTGGAGTGAATTTCATGTATCAAATCCATATGGCCGGGTGGGTGGAGATGCTTCCCTCTGGAAGACGTTCAAGCTCTCCTTTAAAGAACTTGTCTGTGTTCATCTTGTCACCCATTGTTCCTGACACATCGAGGTGCCCAAGTTGGGGGCATGTTCTAGTCAAGGCAATTTTGGTCCCAGGGGAGAGAAACCCACTCAAGTTAAAAGGGAACCAAGCAATGAAAATGATTCTAGGACTAATCGTGCTACTCATATTAGACAGAACTACCATTTGTTGAGCTCTTGCCATGGGGCAGGAACAATATTCAGTCCTTTAAATGTAATGTTTCACTGTATCCTCACAGCGATGAGGAACAGAGGTGCACAGAAATAAAATGATTCGTCCAAAGTTCTCTAGGATGTGAAACCAGGCAGCAAGGTTGTACTTCACCTGATACAGATGATAACAGCTGAACAGGTCTATCTATGTATCTATTTATCTATGTATTTATCTATGTATGTATGTATGTATGTATCTGTCTATCTATCTATCTATCATCTACATTCTCACTGAGAAAAATTGATCACTTTCTCTGCAAGGCAGTTGGAGTTCTAAAGAATAGATTCATTACCTGTCAGCTTCACTGACTGTTCCCAGAGCTTTGCATGGGGTTGTAGATATTAGCAAGATACCACCGTACATTCATCCTTGATGTCCTACAGAAAACCTCAAATATCTTGGAAGTTCAGTCTATTTGTTTGATCCTTAAAAGGGCTTAAGGTAATGATTACTTCACATCTGCTTTGGCCAATGAGACCGGAGGTGGAGCAACCCTGGGTTAAACTGTTTAAGGCGTTGGATTCTAACCCTGGAAACTGGAACTTGACTTCCAATACAGCATTTCCCAAAGTGTGTTCTTTTGAACATAAGTTTTATGAGATGTTATATAAAGGAAAGTTTTCAGGATCAGGAATGTTTAGGAAATACTAGGTTAATCATATTTTGGTAGGTTTATTTTCTGCAGAAGTTCTTCTTAGAAACAACGTATATCTGCATTTGAGTCATTCCAATAGGATTGTCCTTCTCCTGCATTCCCATCTACCCAAATCCATGCATTTCCCACTTTTCCCTGGATAGCTCATTTTGTACTCATCACGTACTGCCTTGGTTTCATTTTTTTTTCACCCTCTTTTTATTTATTTATTTTTTTAACAATCTTTATTGGAGTATAATTGCTTTACAATGGTGTGTTAGTTTCTGCTGTATAACAAAGTGAATCAGCTATACCTATACATATATCCCCATATCTCCTCCCTCTTGCATCTCCCCCCCACCCTCCCTATCTCACCACACTAGGTGGGCACAAAGCACCAAGCTGATCTCCCTGTGCTATGCAGCTACTTCCCACTAGCTATCTATTTTACATTTGGTAGTGTATATCTGTCCATGTCACTCTCTCACTTTGTCCCAGTTTTACCTTCCCCCTCCCTGTGTCCTCAAGTCCATTCTCTACATCTGCCTCTTTATTCGTGTCCCGCCCCTAGGTTCTTCAGAACCACTTTTTTATTTTTAAAATTCCATATATATGTCGTAGCATACGGTATTTGTTTTTCTCTTTCTGACTTACTTCACTCTATGTGACAGTTGCTATGTCCATCCACCTCACTACAAATAACTCAATTTCATTTCTTTTTATGGCTGAGTAATATGCCATTGTATATGTGTGCCACATCTTCTTTATCCATTCATCTGTCAGTGGACACTTAGGTTGATTCCATGTCCTGGCTATTGTAAATAGAGCTGCAATGAACATTGTGGTACATGACTCTTTCTGAATTATGGTTTTCTGAGGGTATATGCCCAGCAGTGGGATTGTTGGGTCGTAGGGTAGTTCTATTTTTAGAATTTTAAGGAGCCTCCATACTGTTCTCCATAGTGGCTGTATCAATTTACATTCCCATCAACAGCGCAGATTTAGTGTATAGGAATGCAAGAGATTTCTGTGCATTAATTTTGTATCCTGCTACTTTACTAAATTCATTGATTAGCTCTAGTAGTTTTCTGGTGGCATCTTTAGGATTCTCTATGTATAGTATCATGTCACCTGCAAACAGTGACCATTTTACTTCTTCTTTTCCAACTTGGGTTCCTTTAATTTCTTCTTCTTCTCTGATTGCTGTGGCTAAAACTTCCAAAACTATGTTGAGTAATAGTGGTGCAAGTGGGCAACCTTGTCTTGTTCCTGATCTTAGTGGAAATGATTTCAGTTTTTCACCATTGAGAGCGATGTTGGCTGTGGGTTTGTAATATATGGTCTTCATTATGTAGAGGTTAAGTTCCCTCTATGACTACTTTCTGGAAGGTTTTTATCATAAATGGGTGTTGAATTTTGTTGAAAGCTTTTTTTGCATCTATTGAGATGATCATATGGTTTTTATCCTTCAGTTTTTAATATGGTGTATCACATTGATTGATTTGCATATATTTGAAGACTCCTTGCTTTCCTTGGATAAACTCCACTCGATCATTGTGTATGATCCTTTTAATGTGCTGTTGGATTCTGTTTGCTAGTATTTTATTGAGGACTTTTGCATCTCTGTTCATCAGTGATATTGGCCTGTAGTTTTCTTTCTTTGTGACATCTCTGTGTGGTTTTTTATCAGGGTCAGGTGGCATTGTAGAATGAGTTTGGGAGTGTTCCTACCTCTGATATATTTTGGAAGTGTTTGAGAAGGGTAGGTGTTAACTCTCTGTAAATGTTTGATAGAATTTGCCTGTGAAACCATCTGGTCCTGGGCTTTTGTTTGTTGGAAGAGTTTTAATCACAGTTTCAATTTCAGTGCTTGTGATTGGTCTGTTTATATTTCCTGTTTCTTCCTGGTTCAGTCTAGGAAGGTTGTGCATTTCTAAGAATTTGTCCATTTCTTCCAGGTTGTCCATTTTATTGGCATGTAGTTGCTTGTGGTAATCCCTCATGATTTTTTGTATTTCTGCAGTGTCAGTTGTTACTTCTCCTTTTTCATTTCTAATTCTATTGATCTGAGTCTTCTCCCTTTTTTTCTTGATGAGTCAGGCTAATGGTTTATCAATTTTGTTTATCTCCTCAAAGAACCAGTTTTTAGTTTTATTGATATTTGCTATCATTTCCTTCATTTATTTTTCATTTATTTCTGATCTGATCTTTATGATTTCTTTCCTTCTGCTAACTTTGAGGTTATTTTGTTCTTCTTTGTCTAATTGCTTTAGGTGTTAGGTTAGGTTGTTTATTTGTGACGTTTCTTGTTTCTCCAGGTAGGACTGTATTGCTATAAACTTCCCTCTTAGAACTTCTTTTGCTGCATCCCACAGGTTTTGGGTCATGGTGATTTCATTGTCATTTGTTTCTAGGTAATTTTTGAATTCCTCTTTGATTTCTTCAGTGATCTCTTGGTTATTTAGTAGTGTATTGTTTAGCTTCCATGTGTTTGTATTTTTTACAGATTTTTTCCTGTAACTGGTATCTAGTCTCATAGTGTTGTGGTCGGAAAAGATACATGATATGATTTCAATTTTCTTAAATCTACCAAGGCTTGATTCGTGACACAAGATATGATCTATCCTGGAGAAAGTTCCATGAGCAGTTGAGAAGAATGTGTATTCTGTTGTTTTTGGATGCAATGTCCTGTAAATATCAATTAAGTCCATCTTGTTTAATGTATCATTTAAAGCTTGTGTTTCCTTATTTATTTTTGTGTTCCTGTCTTGCTAGTTGTTTGGTATGGGGTGTGCAGCACTGTAGCTTGCTGGTCATTGAGTGGAGCTGGGTCTTAGCTTTGAGATGGAGATCTCTGGGACAGCTTTCACCATTTGATATTATGTGGGGCTGGGTGGTCTCTGGTGGTCCAATGTCTTGAACTCCGCTCTCCCACCTAAGAGGCTCAGGCCTGACACCCGGTGAGAGCACCAAGAGCCTGTCAGCCACATGGCTCAGATGAAAAGGGAGAAAAAAAAGAAAGAAAGAAAGAAAAATAAATAAATAAAATAAAGTTATTAAAATAAAAATATATTATTAAAAATAAAAAAGTAATTTATTCCACAGATGCAGGTACATCAAGTTGATTGTGGAGATTTAATCCGCTGCTCCTGAGGCTGCTGGGAGAGATTTCCCTTTCTCTTCTTTGTTCGCACAGCTCCCGGGGCTCAGCTTTGGATTTGGCCCCGCCTCTGCGTGTAGGTCACCCGAGGGTGTTTGTTCCCCGCCCAGACATGATGGGGTTAAAGTAGCAACTGATTAGGGGGCTTTGGTTCACTCAGGCCAGGGGGAGGGAGGGGTACGGAATGTGCAGCAAGCCTGTGGCGGCAGAGGCCGGCGTGACGTTGCACCAGCCTGAGGCGTGCCGTGCGTTCTCCCGGGGAAGTTGTCCCTGGATCACGGGACCCTGGCAGTGGCGGGCTGCATAGTAGCTCGGTAGGGGAGGTGTGGAGAGTGACCTGTGCTTGCACACAGGCTTCTTGGTGGCGGCAGCAGCAGCCTTAGCGTCTCATGCTCCCGTTGATAGCAGCAGCTTTCGCCCGGCTCTGAAGCTCATTTAGGTGTTGCTCTGAATCCCCTCTCCTCGCGCACCCCAAAACAATGGTCTCTTGCCTCTTAGGCAGGTCCGGACTTTTTCCTGGACTCCCTCCCAGCTAGCAGTGGTGCACTAACCCCCTTCAGTCTGTGTTTATGCACCAACCCTGGTCCTCTCCCTGGGATCTGACCTCCGAAGCCCAAGCCTCCCAGCCCCCACCCGCCCTGGCGGGTGAGCAGACAAGCCTCTCGGGCTGGTGAGTGCTGGTCGGCACTGATCCTCTGTGCAGGAATCTCTCTGCTTTGCCCTTTGCACCCCTGTTTCTGTGCTCTCCTGTGTGGCTCTGAAGCTTCACCCCCCCAAACCCCATCTCTGCCAGTGAAGGGCCTTCCTAGTGCGTGGAAACCTTTCCTCCTTCACGGCTCCCTCCCAGAGGTGCAGGTCCTGTCCCTATTCTTCTGTCTCTGTTTTTCCTTTTTCCTTTGTCCTACCCAGGTACGTGGGGAATTTCTTGCCTTTTGGGAAGTCTGAGGTCTTCTGCCAGCGTTCAGTAGGTGTTCTGTAGGAGCTGTTCCACGTGTAGATATATTTTTGATGTATCTGTAGTGAAGAAGGTGATCTCCACATCTTACTCCTCTGCCATTTTGAAGGTCTGCCAGTTTCATTATTTAACATTTGGTGAATCCATGTTTTACTTGCGCACCTAGATTGTGAGTCTCTTGCAATTAGAACTTAAACTTTCTTGTAGTTTAAGCCTAGCACTGTGCTATTTAGATCATAGGTACTCAATAAATGTTTGTTCGTTGAGACACCAGCATGTGAAAAAATGATGTGTTTTAGTTTGGTTCCTTGGACCTGCACTACCCTCAGGCATCTTCTGAGACATCAATTTGGATACAAGTTGTTTATTTGGGAGGTGATCCCAGGAAGCCCAGATGGAGAGTGGGGAATTATGACAGAGAGTGAGGAAGTCAATAAAAAGTATATTAATGAGTGGGTTACAGCTGTGGGCAACTGAGGCTCCATCCTGCTGGGGACTCAAGAACAGGCTGTAGAACACACATCTGGTGGTACCACTGAGCGGAGATGAATCTGGTTTACTTTCTACTAAGCTCTGCCCTTGATTGTGCATTGGTCCTGGGGTGTTAACACCTTGGCACTTCCAGCCTATGGGGCAGTATAGCTGGAAAAGCCCTCAGGCAGAGAGACACCTGGAGCCATCAGCATTGGAACGCCACAGAGACCTCTGGGAATAGAGGCAGGGCGCTGGTGATGACCTGTCACATTATCCAAGAACAGCATTGGTTACCTGGCCTCCTCTTGTCCCAGCAGTTAAAAATTTTGCACTCGTTCGGTCTTGTATCCATAAACGAGCAGTTTTCTTGCCTGGGCTAACAAATTACATTTTTCCTGCTTTTGGAACTAGCTGCTACATATCTCCCCGCTGCCTCCGTGGAAAATTGTCCTGTCAGCAGTATCACAATGTGATTTCTTCATCAAAGGTCATTGCCAATTATTTCATAAAAAACTGAAGCTTCAGTAGTTACCTGACTTTTATCTTTTTTTAAAAGGTAGGTCATTTTTATTTCATCACTGTCACCTTATTGCCTATCTGGCCATGAAAAGGCATGCAGTAAAACCAGCAACTTTGCCTTAGCCTTTTGTTATTGCTCCATATTTCATGTGTCATTTTATCTCCTGTTCTGGAGAAGATCAGAGCTGGTTAGTTCAAGTGCTGGATAAATGAACACAGGGAGATACAAGCAAACATATGCCCAAGATCTTCCCCAGTTATTCAACTGGTCTGGATTCCTCATCCTAACAGCAGGAGATGATGAACACCACCAGAGGTGTCATAACCACTCTCAACATAACTAGCTCCTAGAAGGAGGCCTGCATGATTATTAATAGTGATTGTCTCTTGCTGGACGCCCTAGCCTCAGAGTTCTACCTACTGATACCTCCTACAGGGACCAGGGCTGATTCTTCTGCTCCGTATTGCCTCGACTGGGTACTCTGAGTAGGAATTCACCTCTTCTGTCTCAGCTCTCGAAACATTTTGTGGTGGTTCTTTTATACCCCTTGGCACTTATGAATTTGTCTTCCTACCCAGATTAAGAATTTCTGGAGGCCCCAGACTGTGCCCTACTCTGCATCTTTCCTTTTCTCACAGCACTCAGTATGGTGTCTGCCATGTTGAGATGTTCAGTGAACATAATGAGTCTAACTGAATTGGAATTTAGAGGAAGAAAATCCTCCCTCGTCCCTTCCCTGTACCTGTTGCAGTGTTAGAATGTGTCATAGATGGATGTCTAGTGGCCTTTCTGGAAGTGTCACAGCACCCCTGCAGCAGACACATGTCAACCAGGCCTGAAATTTACACTATGAAAGGCATTCATGTCCAAAGAAGCTTTTTGTAAAAAGAAGTTTAAAAAAAAGAACCAGGGAGTGGATAGTGTCTTAATTGCTACCCGTTAGTATTAGGTTGAACTATAGGAAATTGCCATTGTTAAGGTCACAAATGGTGGTTCCTACCTAATGTCTTAGCATGATTAGTAGATTTATGGGCAGGGGAAGATGTAGGAAATGGCATTGCCACAATTGTTGTGGAAAGAGGAAAGCCAAGAATACTGTTGAACGGAGACAGGCTGCTGTGGGGTTTGCAGGAAGGAGCCCCAGGAAAGTATGTTTATTTGGGGAAAGAGGGTGATAAAGATGAGATGGACACAAAGCAAAGTGAGTCTCCCCAAACCTTATAAAGTTGGCTCAGGCCACTTCTGTCGCAGCAGGCCAATGCTTCCAGAGGGTTGCTACACTAGATTATGTGAGGTACGCCCTGCTTTCTTTCTGTTTCTGTTTCTTAATATGGGCAGCTCAAGGGTGTACAGCCAAGAGGGAGAGTGGCTCTTCTCGAAGAGGTACTTGTATCTACAAGTCCCTACTCAATGCAGGCAAGTTTCAGCCCCAATTAAATGCTGTCCATCCATGAATATTTGCTAGTAGGCATCATAAACCAAAACCAAAATCAGCACCTGCACCCTCTATTCACACATGGGGGTACCTCAAGCCATCTTCAAGAGAAAAGATCCCAAACTCTGTGGTCAATTTATAAAAATGTAAAGTGTAACCAGAACCACAGATGTGATTGCCCCAGTGGGTCAAAACCCAACTGGCTGAGGCTTTACCTTTTGCATACTAATGAGCAGTAATGCTTGGAGACCTTGATGTGGCCCTTGGTTCATGTAACTATCAGATATTCAGATGTTATAATGAGATCCTGCTGAGTGAGAGAGGAGGCATCAGCATTTATGTTTGGTACCAACAAAGGGTGCATTCACTTAATGAGGTGAGGTGGGAAAGGAAGATGTGGGAATTACACACTGAAATAGGGTAGGGGAGGAATAGCACTTCTTTGTATTTTAGGAAGGTGCATCACCCACAAATGGAATCTACAAGCCAGGGTATTTTAATGTTTGCTCTGAGAACTTGATCTTTCAGAGGTCCATTAAGCAATTTTCATGGATTTTTCTGTTCTCCCTTGTACCTACGTTGACAAGTGGAACTCTTCTATTCCATCATAACCAAGAAACAGAAAAGGTGTTAAGGGCCATTGGGTAATTCAGTAACTCATCGATGTGTGTTACATTTAAAGGTATAGGATGGTATAGCAGCAAAAAAGTGAATTCTAGATTCAGCTCTCACACTAGTGGTGAGAATTCAGATAAATTCCTTAACCCTTGGAGCCTGGATTTTTCTCATCTGTAAAATTACAGTGGATTTGATGATTTCTATGTCCCATCCAATTGTACAATTCTATCATTCTATTATAGATTTAGGTTGCTATTATTGTTTAATATAGCTATTGTCACCTTGTGAATGGGGGTAGGCATTTGTAAAGAAAATATTGGCCAGGCAATAACCAAATAATGTATCCTTTTGGTCTCCTGTGTTCCTACTTTTGTCCCTCCATTGCTCTTCAAAATGCATGGAAGTGAATCAGCAGGAATGTAGGAGCCCTCATCCTTAAAAGCCACCTCTATTTTTACTTTATGAAAACAAGAAAAGGAAAAAGAAAGGGGCAATACATAGGCATGGCATAATAGAGCAAAAGGATAAGATCATTAACTGGGGGAAATGAGCCATAGTTCCCTAAGCTTTAATAAAGACTTGGAGAAGAAAATAGCCCCCAAGAAAGTTTTTTCCCCTTAGAACACCTAGAAGAGTGTTGACTTTTCCTGTCTTTGTATTCTTTCACTGCACTCTATTAGAATTGATTCAGAGAAAGGACTGCACCTAGAGTACGTAATAAACATCTCCAGGAGAGGTGGGGAGGATGGGCAGAAGCAGGAAGGAGATGAAGGAAAATCAATTGCTCGGTGCTGACAACTTCTTCTTGTAATAACAGTATTCCGTCACATTGCATTAGCTGCACTTTTCAATTGTATGTGTTTTTGCTAACAGGCTGTAAAACTGTAATCATATGAGCACCGAATACATTGTATTAGTGGGAATGATTCAAGGGGATGTGCACTTTATTATACCAGTATGGTGTATAATGTGTTGCTTACCGAAGTGAGACTTATCATTTTAGTGAAGGAATATTTATTATTTGTTTGTTGTAGCATTGGTGCCTTCCAGGGAAACCTGCCTGATTCTGCTGGGATTGGGGTGAGGTAAGATTTTCTCCTACTCTTCCTTCTCTCCCCACTCCACAGATCCAAGCAGCATGACCCTGAAATTGGGATAAAAAAATCACTTGGAGTACCACGTTCCCAACCATCTGAGAAAGCAATAGCTCTGCCTGGATTTCCAAACAGCATTTGTAAAGCTAATGGGATTGTTGCTGCAAAGCACCTTCTGCACAGAGAGTTGAAGGAACAAAAGGGGAGGAATTTCACAAGTGTATGGAAGTGACTATGGATTGAACAGATCCTTTGGGGAAAGGATATGCTGAGAAAGATGGGTTAGAATTAGGGGGAAGGGGGGATGAAGTGGGGAAGCAGGATCCTTGAGCAAGGATTTCTTGGTTTTAAAGAATTTTGCAGGAAATTAACCCTTTCCACCTAGTGCTGGAGTGTATTTGTAGCCTTTCTAGTAGAGTTTCCATGATTACCTTGCTCTGAACTCTTGTAGTGCGAATTGTCCATCCACTCAATGGTCGTTGATTACACATCGAATGGAGTGTTGTGTGTGTGCGTGTGCATGTGTGTGTGTGTTTGCCGCCTCGATTCATAAGGATTGTGCCTTGGATGGCATTCCTGTTCTTCATGGCACAGTGTCCTGAGGTGTTCAACAAGCTGCTCTTGCTTGACTGACCTCAACTAAAATTGACACCTGGACCCGTCCTTGTATCCTTTTGGTAGGGCTGCTGTAACAAAGTACCACAAGTTGATGACTTCAACGACAGAAAGGTATTGTCTCACACTTCTGGAGGCCGGAAGTCCAAGATCAAGGTGTCGGCAGGGTTGGTTCCTATTGAGGACACTTCCATGCCTCTCTCCTAGCTGCTGGTGGTTGCTTGAAATCTTTGGATTCTTAGGTTCTTAGGTGCATCGCTCTGCCCTCTACTTTCCTATTTACATGATGTATGTGTTTCCCTGTGGCATTAGTGGGGACGATTCAAGCGGATGAGTGCTTTATCATACCAGTATGGTGCAGAATGTGTTGCTTCCCGAAGTAGGACTTCCAGCCCTCCCTCAAGGCCTGGGCCTCTTAGTGAAAGACCCTACATGTGTGGCTGTGTCTCAATTTCCCCATTTTATAATTATACCAGTCATACTTGATTATGGGGGCAGTATGACCTTATCTTAACTACTTACATCTGCAGTGACCCTATTTCCAAATCCGTTCACATTCTGAGGTACTGGGGGTTAGGACTCCAACAAATAAATTGTGAGGGGGACACAATTGAACTCATAACAGTACTCCACCTCCAAGAATTGTTTATAATGCACACTTTGAGACTGGTACAAATTTCCCATCTAAATCTAGCGATGCCCATCAATTGACAGTAGCCTCTGCAATCAGGAGTAAACCCAACACTGCCACTCACCACGCAGCAAGCATTGTTTCAGGTGCGTTAAATGCATTCATTTATTTAATACTCAATATCACTATGAGGTAGTTTTTATTCATATCCTCCTTTTACAGATGAGGAGATTGAGGCACAAAGGGAATTAAGTAAATTGTCCCAAATGACACAGTGGATTTGGGTTTCAAACCTGCATAATTTGGCTCATGAATTTCTGCATTTAACCACTGTTTTTTTATAGCCTCTCCAAATTAGACAGAATCTGGGTGGCCCCTTATATAAATGCTTCCTCTCTTTATATAATATTTGTATTTATTTTTTCTGACTATGGCTTTTTAATACAACACATGAACGTTATAAAGCACTTAGACTTTAGGTCAAGATGCAAGTGAGCCTCAATTTGCACTTCCCAGTGGCCCAGCAGACAGTGCCATCCTTTTAAATGGATATTTCATTGAAGACTCATCAGGGAGGTGTTCTGGGACTTGAGCACAGGCTGGTAAGTAAGGACAGGCTGGTAAGAGGAAATAAAGACGCAGATGGGTAGGGATAGCATGGTGTTGGTTTGCGCTCCAAGTTACACTTCCTCAAAGTCATGTGGTGACTTTGACCAGTATCTGGGCTCTAGTCCAAGAATGAAGTGGATCCAGTCTGGTGGGTAGAGAATGCCAGCAGGTGTCTGTAGGCAGGGGTGGCATTTGGAGGCAAAATAATGGAGGATCTTGTTCCTGTGGTTAGTGACTTAGAGTGAGAGCCCATCTAGTGGTACAGGTTATGGACATAGGAGTCCAGCTCCCAGCAGAGGGTCTGGCCAAGATGGCTGAGGGGAAATAACATATATTGAGACCCTGTTGGACCTTCCAAAAATCGCTGTGAGGATTTATTATTATTTCCATTTCAAAACTGGGCCTTAGATGCTTCCTAATCTACCCTTGTACTCATAGCTAGCAAAGGACTGAGCTAGAATTTGACCCCTGTGCTGTCTAGACCAAAAGCCTGAACTCTTTCACTGTACCGCATGATCTCTTAGGTTTACACAGGGGAAATTAAATGGAACTGAGGGTACGGGCTGCAGATCCTTGGTGTCTAGTGATGAGTGGGGCTGGGGGAAGAAAGAACCAATACTGCAAACACAGACAGTAGACAGAATTCCCTCATACATGTACACTCACTTATATGCTGACCACTTATGTGTGTTGGCCAGGTAACCAAAATGATGGATTTAGTGAGGTCTAAGTGGGGATCAGTCAGCATTATCCCAAGGCAAGGTTTCCTTTCTGAACTTGAAGGTATTTAAAACCTCCCACTTTGGTCTCTGTTACTGCTTAACACTGTCAGCCTTGGGTATCCATGTGGGTTTCACTTCCACAGATTCAATCAGCTGAATCCGAGTGCTTCAGGCCCTGAGGACATTATAATTTACTTTAAAGTAATTAAAAATGGGCTATAATATGCTTTGATTTATGCTTTTTGTATTGCCTCGTATTGAATTGTACTGAAATCCATTTATGTATTCACACACAATTATATATTTGCTGCATAAAGTTTCTCTTGATTTTGTAATTTTCCAACACCTCCCTTTTCTGAAAAAACAGCAGGTATTTTTTTGTACACCTACTTATTACGTGATAGGTATTGATAAAAATTCAATTAAACAATCAAGTTAAGAAGAAAAAAGGGGGAATTTTATTCACGCCAAACTGAGGATTATAACCCAGGAGATAAGATTCTCAGAAAGCTCTGAGGACTGTTCCACCTGTTAGAAGTTGAAGACACAGTCATATACATTTTTGAGACAAAGGATTGTACATGAAAGCAACATACTGACATGACATTTAACATAAAGTTCCCCAAAGGACCCATCGTCCAGGTAAGCACGTACAAAGCCAGCAGCAAGTCACCGTGATCCTGCACAGAGCTGGGGAAGAACGCATTCTCTTAAGAAGTTACATTGCTGGCGTCAGAAGAAAGAAAACAATTGATCTTTATGGTGGAGCAGGCACTCCCATCTCTGAGGAGCTCTGGTTAATGTGTGATGCAGATGAACACTGCACATTAAGGAGGGAAGGAGAAGGCCCAAACAAACAGAGAGAGAATTTTATGTTTAATTTTTCTTGTCCCACCTTAAAACACAAATTTTATTTCGTCATAGGTTCTGTGGGTGAACCAGAAGCACAAAAGACAAGGTCCTGACCTCCCATGATTTATGCTTTGTTTTTACAGAATATATTTTTAAAATCTTTATTGGAATATAGTTGATTTCCAATGTGTTAGTTTCTGCTATACCGCAAAGTGAATCAGTTATACATATACATATATCCACTCTTTTTTAGATTCTTTTCCCATATAGGCCATTACCGAGTATTGAGTAGAGTTCCCTGTGTCCTTATTAGTTATCTATTTTATATATGCTAGTGTGTATACGTCAATCCCAATCTCCTAATTTATCCCTCCCCCGCTCCCTTACCCCCTGGTAACCATAAATTTGTTTTCTACATCTGTAACTCTGTTTCTGTTTTGTAGATAAGTTCATTAGTACCCCTTTTTAGATTTCACATATAAGCAATATCATATGCTATTTGTGTTTCCCTGCCATGACTTATACTTTTAGAAGTCATTGACATGTGAAAGTTAAGTATCAGTGGAAGAGATAAACAGAAGTACCGCATGGTGGTTCTAGAGAGGTCTACAAAGGAGTTAGGAATGGTATGAATAATATATGCTCCAAGAACTCAGGGGAGGGGTTCCTGTGGTGAGTTGGGCTGTTCTGGGAAGAGATCAAACTGGAAAATGGAGCAGAGAGAAGGCCAAACTTGAGTGTGATGAAGACTTTGTTCCCCACACTCAAATTTTCCCTGGGGGATTTTGAACTGACATTGAAATGGATGATGATATTTTTACCAACCCTTGAGCTTTTTGTGAATTTTTTTTCCTGAAGTAAAATCCTCTGGTTTCATTGGTGATGAGTCCATCTTTATGTGGGTTCTCTTTGGGCTCAGTGGTGCCTCCAGGGGAAGGGCCTGCAGTAGCTATTAGATCTCTGCTTCGAGTTATCTACTTCACCAGCTCACTGTGATACTCTTTCCATCCACCAAAAATGGGGCTCTCAGCAGAGCAGAGATGGAGGAGGAGCTGTGAGGTCAGGCAGGTTTGGCAAGGCTTCCACTTCATGACAAACTGACAGTGTCTAGAAATAAGCTAATTTTGTAATCAGCCTGTTTTGAAGCCATTATTTATGTTTCTCTATAATAGGAACAATGGTATTTTAATGATCTACATAGCATTTAATTATAATTCAGTTATCTGATGTAAGTAATTTCAGTACCTCTTAATATAACAAATCTCCAATGTGAATTATCTAGCTAATAAGAGATGACAGTTGGTCGATACTCTGTGAACCTCACCATCTTTCACTAGAACTTGCTGTGATAAGTTAAATAAACCATCCTCCGTGTGGGAAACTCCCTAGGTGGCCCTCAAGGGAAATGCAGGCACTGAGCTCCCTAGGTCCAGACAAACGGTTACATCTTTGGCATAAAGATGAGGCTGTCAGAGACAGCTGATTGCTGTGTGTGATGTGAGGCTCTTGACTCTTATTACCTAATTATGAAGGCTGGAAAGCTCAGGTTAGGACAGAGCAATAATGAAGTCACGGTCGTAGATTCTGTCCTGTGTAGGGTTAGTCTTACTTTATTCTTGATCCTGAAGAGTCATTTTTTAGAGTGGTAAATTGCTCAAAAGAAATAGGCACTGACAGTTGGACTATAAAAATCACAGTTTGTAAAGAAAGAAAGTCGTATTATGGGGAAATGTCTTTCAAAAAAAATTACCTGGGATTTCTGGACAAAAGGATACAGATCAGCTCTTTTGGCAGCAAGAGCAATGTCTGCTGATGATTTTCTGTGTGTGTAACCATTGATCCCACGTTTCCTTGACCCCATTTGGGCATGGAATCCCCAGAGCTGGCTCTACTCACATCTTCCTTGGAAGTATGCAGCCTTGTTTGGGATTGATAGGAAAAAATAGACATGCGGAAACTCAGGAGAACCTCACATGACTGTGCCCCAAGTAAACTCCTGTGGGCTCACTTGGCATCTTAAAGCCCTATCAAGGGAAATTGTACTTGGTGGAGTATCTACACAAGCTTAATTATAAAATGACAATATCACTCCAAGTTGAAAAGAAAATTGGAATGGAAATAGGGTCTAATGATCAGAAATCTGAACATTAAGACCACTGGAGATTTTTTTTTGAATCTGCACTCGGCCATGGAGCTGAGGTGTCCAGAGCAGCCATTTCACTGGAGGAACTCTAGTCTGAAGGGCCAGCCGGGTGCGAGGCCTCTGCATGCGGCATCCTGTCAGCAAGTGAAACTAGAGGAAGCACAAAGAGAAACAGAGGGAAAAAAAAAGGAGGAACCAAGATGGTGGAGTAGAAGGACATGCTCTCACTCCCTCTTGTGAGAACACTAGAATCACAACTAGCTGCTGGACAATCATCGACAGGAAGATACTGGAACTCACCAAAAAAATATCCCATGTCCAAAGACAAAGGAGAAGCCACATATACTTAAAGTGATGAAAGGGAAGAACCTACAACTAAGATTACTCTCCCTGGCAAGGATTTCATTCAGATTTGATGGAGAAATCAAAGGCTTTACAGACAAGCAAAAGCTAAGAGAATTCAGCACCACCAAACCAGCTCTACAACGAATGCTAAAGGAACTTCTCTAAGTGGGATACACAAGAGAAGAAAAGGACCTACAAAAACAAACCCAAAACAATTAAGAAAATGATCATAGGAACATACATATCGATAATTACCTTAAACATGAATGGATTAAATGCTCCAACCAAAAGACACAGGCTTGCTAAATGGATACAAAAACAAGACCCATATATATGCTGTCTACAAGAGACCCACATCAGACCTAGGGACACATACAGACTGAAAGTGAGGGGATGGAAAAAGATATTCCATGCAAGTGGAAATCAAAAGAAAGCTGGAGTAGCTGTACTCATATCAGATAAAATCGACTTTAAAGTAAAGAATGTGACAAGAGACAAGGAAGGACACTACATAATGATCAAAGGATCAATCCAAGAAGAAGATATAACAATTATAAATATATATGCACCCAACATAGGAGCACCTCAATACATAAGGCAACTGCTAACAGCTATAAAAGAGGAAATCGACAGTAACACAATAATAGTG
>NW_020174429.1:7865465-7946834 GCF_003031525.2 Neophocaena asiaeorientalis asiaeorientalis | reverse complement strand
CCACAGCAAACATCATTCTCAATGGTGAAAAACTGAAAGCATTACCTCTAAGATCAGGAACAAGACAAGGATGTCCACTCTCACCAGTATTATTCAGCATAGTCTTCGAAGTCCTAGCCACAGCAATCAGAGAAGAGAAAGAAATAAAAGGAATATAAATTGGAAAAGATTGAAAGAAATTAAAGATGATACCAACAGATGGAGAGATATACCATGTTCTTGGATTGGAAGAATCAATACTGTGAAAATGACTATACTATCCAAAGCAAGCTACAGAGTCAGTGCAATCCCTATCAAAGTACCAATGGCATTTTTATTATAAAAAAAAAAAACACTTAGTAAAAACTGATACATACATTAAAAACAAGCAAAAAAAGACCACTGGAGTCCTAGGTCCAAATCCTTTCCCTTCATATTTGTTTCATTGACTCAATGAGCATTTTCTTTACAGATAACTGTCTGTAAAACATTTCACATAATAACAAATAGTATCTTCTCCACATAATAACAAAATATCAAGGAATGTGAATTAATGAATGTGTGACTTACCTGTCCAATATATGCTGAGGTCATTTAGATTTCTACTCCAAAGTATATCTGAAATAGAATGATTTTTCTCTATATGCATTGCCATCACCCTGGTTTAAGCCATTAATGAATATCTCTTAAGTTCTAGCACTTAATTGGTCTCCCAATAATTCAGCTATTCTCCCATTTACTCACTAGGCTTCAGCAACATTGTTTTCCAGTTCTTTGAACTCTTAAGCAAAACAAAATAATAGAAAAGAAAAAATTAAATCAAAACAAGTCATTCCCTAAAACCTCTGAGAACTCTGATCACACTGTCTGCTTGTCCTTCATAGCCTTTCATATACATATATATCATGATGTTTTACTTCATGTCAGTTTCCCCTCTAGATTATTATTAATTTAAAAAAATTTTATTGGGGTATATTTGATATTACTCAGCCATGAAAAAAGAACGAAGTAATGCTGTTTGCAGCAACATGGATGGACCCAGGGATTGTTATACGGGAAAAGAATCCCTTCTGGATTATAAGTTTCATGAAGGCAGAGACTGACTGCTTTGCTCAGCACAATAACCAGTACCAGGATAGTGACTACCTGAAGGTAGGATACGCAATTATTTTTTTGTGGATAGAATATAGATTTCATCCATGAGTCTTAGTTTTTCCTCTCCTGGGAGAGACCTAATAGTCTAATTCTTCTTCCTCACGACAACTGTTTAGAGGATTGAAGGCTGCCTTTATTCACCACTCTATCTGCTGTAAGTTTGTATCTACAAGTTATTTACCTAGTGTTTCTGGAATACTTTTGATCACTTTGCCATTTTGGCCTGTATCTTGTAAATACAGTCTAGTTTGTGTTTTGCTATTTAAACGTAGTACCCAGAGATGAATGTGATTTCCCACCTGTGGTCTGACTGGCATACCCCTGAGCAGGACCAGCATCTTCTTCAGATGTTATATCTCCATTAACACAGCCTAAGCCTGCATCGATTCCTATGCAACTTCATCAGCTTGCTGCTGACTCTCGAGCCCACAATCAAGGAAAACTCTTAAATTTCTTTATTCAATATGCTCTTAGGATGCCATGTGGGTGTTTTGGACCCACTTCCAAAACTTTGCATTTATTCTTATAAAATATAATAATTTTACCTTGCTCGTTCCTAATTCTCTCATCCATCAAAATCATTATCTTTCTTGGATTCATGTTATCTGCAAAACCTGTATCTTCATTCACTTAATTTTTTATTGAACACCTACTATCTGCCAAACTATGTATTAAGTGTGGCACTTTATAAGGTGGACGTGATAGCTACTTTCACAGGCATACAGTCTAGTCACTGACAAGAGTTCTGAGTGCTTCAATGAAGACACAACCTTATGGCAGTCATTTGGAATCCCTTCTAGGTACCTATCAATTAAGCAGAATTTTCTAGATATTTAGTCAACCAATTAATAACCCATCTAACATATTGTTGTTTGGCTCATTACCAACAATCTGGGTGTAAACTCTTTCAGGGCATCATTCCATGTACCATACTTCTTTGTGTCCTCACTGCACTCACATCCAAGTCTCTTTTCATTGAGACCATCTTTGCCCACTGTATATAAAATAGCATTGAATGCCTCCCAACTCCTGCCCCTCCTCTTCCCTTTGCCTGTTTTATATTTTCTTCATAGTACTTATCACTTGTTGCTATATCACATAGTTTGCTTATTTATTTTTTAAATTTTTTGTCCCGTGCCCCGCCCCCGCCCCCCCCGTTATAATATAATCTCTGTGAAGGCAGGAACTTTTTCTGTATTGTTCACTGCTATAATCCCAGTGAGAAGAACAGGACCTGACACACAGTAGGCAGTCAATCAATATTTGTTGAATGAAATTGACATAAATTAGCAAAAATCTTTCATCACAGTGTGGTAAAAGTCTCCTGTATCAGTCAGGGTTCTGGCAGGAAATAGATGGCGTATTCAAACTTGGTATTTGTGGAGAGTTTAATCAAGAAAATATTTACAAAGGTGTGGGAAGGGTTTGGGGAAGTCAAAGAGGGATATTGCAGTATTCTGGGGCAACAGCACAGAGACATTGGGTCCCCCAGGCCTGAAGGGAGAAGCAGAGGAGCAGCTGTGGAGAACTCAGAGAGGGTGGCTGTAAGGAGAGGGCCTCCAACAGGGATTGTAACCTATAGTAGAGGGAGGCATCCAACTTTCATGCTTGGGGATGAGACGGGAAATACATACTCTGTCCTCACTCTCTTTCTAGCCTCTGTCTCCTGCTGGGAACTGCCACTGGTCAAATTCCCATTGCTATCAGGCAAGAGAGCCCAATAATGCAGTTCTCAAGGTTCAGCCTCTCAAGGCATAGGGCAGGATGGGAAATGGTGGAGAGACTAACAGGAAGTATCCGGAACTCATCTTATGAGCTGTTGCCATTTAGTCACAAAGTTGCCCAAAGGGCATGGGGAGATCTGGTTAAATAGAGTATAAAGGGAAGCTGCTGTGGTGTGATTGAGAGAAAGAAAAGTTATGGAGGGGTTATGTGGATGTCAAGCAGCCCTGGGGGCAGGGAAGGGAGAAATCTTCCTCTCTCAAGAAAGGAGGTGAGTTTCTGAAAGTGGAAGCTAGAGCTGGAGAGAGGTGCATTCATGAGTAAAGTGTAGTGTCAAGCTGAGATGCTGATGGTCTTCATGCATTCTACTGTGAAAGTCCCTTGGACATCCATGATGTTGGAGAGGGTATTTTACCCTTGCAGGAGGAGTCTTAGAAAGCTGCACAAACAGTAGGACCTCACACCCCAATATATTAGAAATAACAATGTAGGAGCTGGGAGGTATCCAGATGAAGAACGTTGTTTATGGTATATGTCTAGCAATTGCTCTCTCCTCCATCTTTGAGGAAATTAAGATTGGTTTGGGGCGTGAATCTGTACATTACAAGAATTTAGAAAAGGGTGAGACACTGTTTCAACTCTCTGATTCCTAGAATGAGCGTGACTTCTGAGAAATTTTCTTTGCATTAGTATTCAAACCACACTGAGAAGATGCCAAGACTGTAGGGAATAACAGGAGAGTTCAGCATCCAGGATTCTGGCTGTTGTTGACCGTTTTAAGCTGCAACTGTGGGTCCCAAGCTGGTACTCCAATTCCCTGCCTGCTGGGAGTGCCCTGCAGGGTCATCGCCCTTCCTTCACCCCAGCCACCTGCCAGTTGGCATTCAACAGTAAATTGGGGTCAGAGTGGTGCACCTTCCTTCTGGGTGAAAGAAGAGGGCTGCAAAATGTCCCGGGAGCCACCCCTAGTGCCAGACATGCAAGCTAAACTGGCAGAGTGGAAACAAGCTGAAAACTAATGCAAATGTGGGTGTGCAAGACAGAGCACACAGAGCTGGGGAAATGGCACTCTTCATTTCTGCTTGGTCAAGGAGTCACTGTGCTTTTTGAACCTGGGGCAGAGTGGCAGGACTAGCTGTTCAGAAATGTCAACCCTGACATGAGGGTGGAAACTTGGGTGGAGTGGGGAAGTACTTCTGTAGTGGAAAAACACATAGCACCCATCAACAATCTGTAAAGGCCATAGAGAGCTTATGCTTCAAACAATAAAAAGGAGAAGAGGAGGAACAAGATTCTGAGGAAGAATAGAGTTTGTGTAAGGCATGGTGGCAATCACCCAGATGGTGGCTGAGGAAGGAGAGAGCTGGGGAAGACAGGATGCCATTAGGACATCACAAACAGCAGTGAGGTCTTCCAGGTGAGAGAAACCTGGAAATCCAGTGAGAAGGGCTCCTTAACTGTAAGATAAAGTCTAAACAGTGTATCCTGGGTGGTCACATACATTTCCATGGTTCCCTCAAGACTTCCATGTGAGCTTATGACTCCCAAGTCAGAGTGATGGAAGCTGATGATTTCCATCCCAGATTTCAATCCTGAGATTTCAGACTTTTTTTTTTACTCAACTGGTCATTAGTATCTGGATGCCCAGTAAGTACTTCAAATTCAAACCATCCAAAATGGAAATCAACATCCTCATCCCCACAAGCACCATCTTCCTTCATTTCTTTTAACTGTATTACATTCCCTCAGGTTATACAAACCAGACCCTGAACCACCATTATTTCTTGTTTCTTTTCCCTATCTCTATCCAATTTATCATTAGGTCCAGTTGACTTGAGTACTTTCTCTCTTCTTCAACACAATTACCACATCTTTAGTTTAGATCTTCATCATTTCTTATGAGTCATGACATCCTCTTCCAAGAGTTCCGTTCTCCATGAGTCCAATTTCTATGATGGAGTCATAGTGATGTTTCTGAAATTTATAACAGATTATGTTTCTCCCCTGCTTAAGATTTGCCTCCACTGCTTCAGGATAAACTTCAGCTTACTCAGCATGGCTTATCAGCATTACCTAAAACATCACTTCCTCAGAGCAGCTTCCCCCATCTCTAGCATCGGCTAGGCCTCCCCTATCTATATATTCTCATAATCCCTGTGACGGAGCCGGATTTGACTTACGAGTGGTGTTTCCCTTCTATCGAATAGAGTTTTGGCTGATAGGTGGCTCTCAACCCAGGAACTTCACTTCCCACCCCCTTGCATCTAGGTGGAACAATATGGTTCATTCCCACATTGAAATGAGAGCTCAAGGGATGTGTATCACATCCAGGAGGGGTTAAATATCAGGTGCATTATCTTCCAGGCTGTTCCTTTCCTCTCCCTGACTAGCTGGATGGAGAGAATTTAGAAAAAAAAATACTTTGGGGAGGTCCTGGAGGGTAGATGGAGCCAGAAGAAAGGATTTGAATTCTTGAGTTACCCTTGGGAAGGAGAGCTGCCGATCTGCAGCTGTATCTGTGAGTAACAAACTTTTGCTCTGATAAGCCATTGAAATTTGGGGATTGGTTGTTACATCAGCTCACATAAATTACATCTGTCTACTTCCTTATCAGTTGTGATGGAACCTTAGTGTTCCTGCTTTTTCAAAAATCTGTCTTATCCACTAGATCACATTCTGATAGGACAGGGGCAATGTCTTTCTTGCTTACAACTACAGTATATTCATGGTAAGCCACAAAATCGTCTTTAGGTAATAGAAGCTCACATATATAGTTCTTACTATATTCCCTTCTTTTTTTTTTAGCCTCCAGATACTTCCAGTAGGAGTCAAATGAAAGT
The DNA here is from genome assembly GCF_003031525.2 of Neophocaena asiaeorientalis asiaeorientalis. Taxonomy (NCBI): domain Eukaryota; kingdom Metazoa; phylum Chordata; class Mammalia; order Artiodactyla; family Phocoenidae; genus Neophocaena; species Neophocaena asiaeorientalis. Next base: position 7,941,138 of record NW_020174429.1, on the reverse strand, counting down.
CATGATGCTATGGGTTGTGAAGGGAAAGTAGTATCACCAAGTGCTGTTTAACGGACTTAAGTCGGGCCGTTCATTTGATGGGTATTTATTGAGTGTCTTTTAGAGCTATTATGAGCATAAAATATGGTTAAACGTGATATGCTTAGAAAATTACATGGAACTGTTCAATAGTATCAGTTAGTAGCAGAGTAGCAACTAATTACTTATTCTGTAAAATAGTACTGTAGGTGCAGTGGAGGCTGTAGAAGTGTGTATACACAGCATTCATATGCCCATAGGATCTTGAAATTCTTAGACTTTCCAGCCCTTAACACTTACTCTGGCCCATGTAACTGAATGATTTGGTTTAGTTGAAGATATTCATAGGTCAAGTGTGAAGCTGGTTCTATGCTCCAGAGAAGTAACTTCTGCCTGTCCCTCTAACAAGAAAAATGGAAGATCAGATGAGATGTGGTCTGTTAAAATGCCTTGGTAACTGTGGAATGCTGCACGATACTGCTGGGTGGATGTGGGCAGTGTCCTGGCTCCTTGGCCTGAGTGGAAGATGCTATCATTGCTAGTAGCTCTCCGGCTGGCCAGAATGCATGTGTCAAGGATTGTCTTCCCTTTTAAGCTGTCCCATTAATTGCTGTTTCCTGAGTATCTGATTTTGCACATAGAAATGAACGGTTACGTCTTCCGGTCTTAAGGCATCTGTTTTCCCTCCAGCTTGGGTAGACTCCCGTGACCCATAAGTACTTTCAATATCTTTCTTAAAGTCCTTTAATTACATTTTTACAATATGTTTTTAAATTACAAAAACCACACAGTGCATAATTCCATTCTCCCCACCTCCACCACCTCCACAAAAAGAAAAGAGCTAGTCTATTACAAATGAAGACTTTCTATTTAAATACCAAAGTCTTTTAAAATCTGATTCAGGAAAGTCAAGTCCGTGCTTGGTAATCTTGTATGCAAGCATCTTCAGATGGAGGGATCACCGATTCCACACGAGAGGAAATCAGATTGGGCCTGTGTTACTTAGAAAAATTGAAGACAAAGGGGCTTGGAACTTGGGTTATTCAGATAATTACCTATTTCCTGACATCACGTAATGCTTTCTGGACCTGAGCTTCAACTCTTTTGTGATTTTTTTTTTCCAGCTCTGAAATTTGAACAAATTCATCCATTTAGATTTTTCTTCTATTTGATTCAGATATTTGCTCCCTGTCTGAGAAATTACATGCCAGCTTGCTGCCAGAAGCACCTTTCACAGCTGTTATAAATATCTGGGAAAAAGTAGGGGAGGATTAAATCGAAGATTGCAGTACCATTCCTCCCAGTGCCGAGGCAGTCCTGGAGGTTCAGATAATGATATCTCACATTTACAGTTTAGATCTAGAGTCCACTGAGCTAGGAGTGGATCCAACTTCTTATACCTTCTACAAAGCATTTAAAGACTTGGATGGCTATTTAATGATAACATCTATTATTAATTAAATTATTCTTTATTGAAAAGTACTGTTATTTTTAAAATAACTTTATTCTTGGATCACACATGGGTGACTGGTAACTGTGCCTTGTAATTATCTAGCATATTTTCGTCATCTGAGTTTTGTAAGTCACAAGGTGCCAATGATTCTGCCCAAGGGTTCCTGTTTTGCAGACCAAAAATAAATTGTTTTGATTTGATGAGTAAGCAGGTAGAGCAGGGCGATCTGTGTGAGGTTTTTTGGTTACTGCTCTGAAAGTGGGTTTCCATGAGAGGCAAGGTCATAAGTGTGAGGATGTGAGTCTCTGTGCCCTGGAGGTGGGCAGAGCACACCTGAGAGATGCTGAAGCAGCCTTCCCATCCATCAGGTGAGAGAGGATGAGGCACACGGGAGAGAGTATGGACCCTGCTGAAGAGGTAAAACAGCCCAGAAGGGGAGCAAGGATAGCAGCTTGATATCTTGCTCTTTTTCAGCTTCTGTTAGGGCCAGTCTTGTGTAGAAAGGACAGCAAAACTGACATGTTTAGGAAGCTTGTTTGTGGTAATATCAGGACTGTAGCCCAGCTCTACTGGCCTCTAGACTTGAGTGACGTCTACCAGACACTACTTCCTGGTAGACTGGCTTCACTGTTTGATAGGGGAAATTAGCAGATCTAATTCCAAGAGGTTCTCAAGAGGCAGCGAAACTTTGCCTAATCATACAAAGTAAACTAACTCTTCCAAAACAAACGCATTTGTTCATTCATTCATGCATTCAACATGTATTTATTGAGCATCTACCATATGCCAGTCACTGCTCTGCATACTGGGAAATAGCTTTGACCATGAACAATTCAAGTCCTGCCCTCATGGAGGTTACATTCTGGTGGAGAAACATAAGGAATAAAGAAGTAGGCAAATATGTCAATAAAATAATTTCACAAGAAAGGTTACAAAGAAAATAAAAAATAATAAGAGTAATGAAGGGGGTGGAGGTGGTAGATGAATATAGTGGTGGAAGGTGGAAAATAATTTAGGGGTTTCCACTTAACAATAAACAGATGCTACCTTCTAGAAAATGTCTGTAGGTTATAAAAGAAGCCATTCAAAGTAAACCAGTAAGCTCAGGAGATAGAAACATCAATGAAGAAATTTAAAGATTTCTTTCCAGAATATTAAGTACTACTTTTCTATTGTTTTAAAAAATTAGCACTTTTATTATAGAAGTAGCACATTTGTTGACAATAATTAGACCATATAGTAGACCGTGAAGAAGAAAATAAAATTACCCTAAAACCCACCCCTAAAATTTTAATATTTATCTTCCATTTGCTAGGTATATAAAGATATGATTTTTACATAACGCTGGTTTGAAACCAGCTTTTATGAACTAGCAGCATGTCATGAACATCTTTTGACATTAATTAATGCATAACTGCATCATTGCTTATCCTGGCTGGGAGGTATTCCACTGAAGAAGTGTACTCAAATGTATGAAACCAAGTCCCTGTTTTTGAGCACTTGTTTCTAGCTGTTTACTTTTATAAACAAAGCTTAATGAATCTCCTTGTATCTATATCTGTGCACATTTGTTTAATAATTTCTTTAGGGAAAATTCCTAACAGTGGAATTGCTAGGTCAGAAAGTCTGCAGTTTTATATACAGATTTTGAACTACGTTGCACAAATTTCTATGAGAGAGGCTTTATGAATTTACACCAGCAGTGGACAAATATTCTTTTCTCCACATATTGGCCAATTCAGAATAGTAAGAAATACAGTAATAAGCGAAAAGAGGTGAACTGTTAATTTGTTTTTATCTTATTGCTGGTGAGATTTATAATTTTTAAAACTTTTTACTGGCTTTTCACATGTTTTCCTTTTCACGTGTCTTTTGCTAATTGTTAAAATTGTTAAAAGTGTCCATTTTTTCCCTTACTGACTTGCAAGACCTCTTTGTGTAGCCGTTTTTTTCAAGTGCATACTATGTGGGAGGCACCTTTGCAGGATCTAGGAATAGATTGATGAACAAGGAAATATTGTCTCTTTTTTTAAACAGTCTTTCCCAGTTTATTTTTTGTTCTTTCATTTTTGTGAGTAGAATTTTTTGGAGGTTAAAAGTGTCCTGATTTTCCTACATGGTTTCATCTTGCAATGCCATGTTAAAAAGCCCTGCCCAACTTCAAGATTATAAAAACTAGTTAGCTATTAGTTGAATAATTTATCTTTTCCCCACAGATTTGAAATGCCATCTTTATCATACACTAAATTCTGAAATACACATAGAGCTGCTTTGGGATTTTCTACTTGATTTCACTGATGTGTCTATGTTGGCACCAATGTCAAATTATTCTAAGTGTTGTGGCTTTATAACACATTGGAATATCTGCTAAGGAAAATCCCAACTTATCACTGTTCATGTTCAAAATATTTTTGCATGTTTATTCTACCAGAACTTTATCAAGCTCCAAAAGGAAATTGCACTGGATTTTCAGAAGGTTTGAGTTACATTTAAAGATTAATTTACAGAGAATCTGTACAGCATTAGGTATTCTTACCACAGGAACACAACTTCTCTGTATTCAAGTCTGCTTATATGATACTCAGTAAAGTTTAATACTTTTCATTTAAAAGTTCCTGCATATTTTTTTGTCCAGTTCATTCCTAGACATTTTATGTCTTTGGTTGCTACTGTAAATAAGATCACTTTACCATTATATTTTTTAACTGATCATAATTGGTAGGTAGGAAAATTGCTGATTCACCTATTGATTCGTTGCTAGGCTTCTTAATGATGTATCTTACTAGCAGCCACAATTACAAATACTTAATCACTGGTGCAGCCTGAGAACCAACCAGTCAGCACAAATCCTGGTTGTGAATGGTTTGTTACAGACTTTCTATGGCATAGCAGCTGAATACTAACCCAGATGTCAGTTCTAATCCTTTTTCAGAAAAATCTCTTTTTTCCAATATCTTTCATAGGTAAGTAACCATAACATCTATAATTTCTGGCCATTTTTCTTCCTCCTTTACAATATTTTGTTTTAGTGTTTAATTTCATTAACTAGAAAGGCAAGATAATCTTAAGTAGAAGTGGCGATAATGGAAATACTTATATTACTCCTGATTTTATTAGAAAAGTTTGTCAGGAGTAGATACTTCTGTAAATAATATTGAGGAAAATCTAACCTATGAATGTTTTTTTCAATTAGGAATTGATGGTGAATTTCATCACATTCCCTACCTCCAGCCTCTATCAAGATGGATTGTCTCCTCTGTCCTATTAATAAGGTAACATATTAATCCATTTCCAAGTTGAACCATCATATTCATCAACCCTACTTGGTCACAATGAATAACCTTTGTGTTATATGCCTGAATTTCATTTATTAATATTTTATTTATTATGTTTATAACTAATAGACATAAGTGTGATTGGTTAAACAACTGTTTTTTTCTTTTGCTTTGACAGGTTTTGGTAAAAAGATTGGTTTTGTTTTGTAAAATATATTGATATGCATTTGGATACTGTGTGATTTGGTGCATACAAGACTTTTATACATTTATTTTACTTTGTAGCCTTTATAAAAGTAAAATAATCCTTTTTGTCCCTTTTAATATTTTACTTTGAACTCTGTTTCTATGATGTCGATATTGCAACCTTTGAATTATGTTTTCCTTGTATTACCTGATCTATCTTTATCCGACCTTCTATTTTTAACATTTCTGAGTTGTTCCTTCTTTGGAGGGCATGTATTTTAAGAGATTTAATTCTTATGAAAGACCATTTTTGTTTTGCAGAATGTGCTATATTAATTTGAATTACTAGACTGATAGATATAGTAGTTGTTGAGGTTTTCCCAAGCAAATGGCTGCCTTGTAGAATAGGCATCAATAACGTGGCAAGTCGTGTGAATTATGCTGTTGAGCCAGTAAGACGAGGACGTATGTGATAGACAGGTCTAGGACAGGTATGTACGGTAAGTCGCCTTCAATGTACCAGTATCAACAGCCCCACCTCTTATATTCACACCCTGTGTGAATCCTCTTTCCCACAGTGCAGCTGGACCAAGTGATGGCATCTAATCCATAGAATAAGGCAAAAATGTTGGGATGTCACTTCTGAGATTTAGTTATGTAGAAACCGTGGCTTCCATCTTGCACTCCCTGTCTTGTTCTCTTGATGGCTTGCTTTGAGGAAAGCCAGCTGCCATGTTGTGAGCTATGTTATGAAGGAATTCCATGTGGTATAAGAATGAGGAACTACATTCTGACAGCAACAACCTGAGTGAGCTTGGGTGCAGAATCTCCCTCAGACAAGCCTTCGGATGGGACCACACATCCAGCCAACACCCTGATTTCAGTCTTCTGAGAGACTCTGAACCAGAGGCACCCTGCTAAGCTGTATCTGAATTCCTGACCCACAGAGACTATGAGATAATAGATGTTTTCTCTTTTAAGCTACTGAGTTTTAGGATAACCTGTCACTCAGCAATAGGTAACTAATATAATACGTGACTGGATTTCTTGGGCGTTCATCACCCTTTGTTATTTGGTTTATGTGGATAAGCATGAAGGTCCCTGAGTTCTATTGTCATAGATCAATCAATCAACTAACACTAAGTTAATAAAATGTACAAAGCAGAGGTTAAGTTTAGTGATCTATCCATCCATCTATCTGTATAGAACGTACAGCTCTTGATTGTATAGTCAACCCTTTATAAGCTGTTCGGTAAGGGACTGAATATAATTTTAGCGATGCAGAAATAATAGTGTGATACATGGAAAGGTAAAGTATCTCATGGCAGTGATGAATTTTAGGAGTTGAGAGGGGGTGGCAGCCGACACTTTCTAGAGAGAAGGCCCTTCTGTTCAGTCCCAGGTGGTTTCTGTTACCATGTGAATTCTCATTGCATTACTTCATTTTATTTGTTTTATTTTCCTCTTTGCTTTATTTTATATAGTACTAAAAATTGACAAAGTTATGGCAAGACTAGAGGACCAGTTTGTAAGTGTAAGAATAATCTATACTTGAAGATGAAAACATCAAATATGAAAATACGTATTGCCTTTATTGTCCATGAATCTTATTTCGCTTACTTATCAGGGAAAATTATTTTGAATTATGATGTCTAAAAAGCATGAAAAATGTTTTTCACCTATAAACCTACAGGGGCAACAAAAATAGGGTTCAGGAGGAAAAGTTATTTATGGAAATGGAGGATTTACTCACAATGAGACTGTTGAATCAGTTGAAAATTCATGTCACTTAGCCTAATGACCAGTTGAGCAAAGTCTTAAAGTTGGAAGAAGGAAAGAAAAAGCCCAGTGTTCTCATTCAGAATAGGGTTACTTTTGGGTGGGTCATGTAGAAATTTAAATGTCAAAAAAAAAAATAGGTTGTGGGACTACTAGAATAGATAAAAAAGCAATAGAAATATATGTGGAAATATTAATACATATAGAAAGATTACATAGCATAGAAAGTCATTATATGAATGAAACTAGATTACTTTGGAGAAAACATGTCAACAAGAGCACACAGTTTCAAGAGTTAAAACCAACTCCAGGATTGAACATTTCCAAAGATATACTGGGGCCTGGGGCTAATGTAGTGGGAAACTGCAAATAGAAACTGTTGTCTGTTTATCACTGCGAAGATCCACAGGTAATTTAAAGACCTTAGTTAGGTACATATGTTTTCTATGTACACCAACTTCTTGCTTTGCAAGGCCTTCTTGAAAAGGACAGTGATATAATTTGGGGAGTGTCTGTATAATTGTAATCCTTTCCTTTGAGGAATTCATATTTGGCCATGAAGGACAGCGCACAAGTGAGGCACTTAGACCATGGAGCCAGGTTCATAGCATGGAGGGGTCCATCACTGTGAGCTGGGCTGGAAAGACCATCTTGCAGCCCTGTGGCCAAAGAATGAGGGGAAAAAACAGCCCAGGTTTTATATATACTTTTGAAATAATTACTTCAACTTTATCAGGTAGAAATTCTTTTTTTATTGTTAATTATCTGAGGAAAATGAATTATTTTGAGAAAATTCAGATAGAAATCCTTATCCCCATTTTACAGCTGAGGAAATCAAGGCACTGAGAAGTAAGTAATTTGTCCACGGTCATGTAGCTAGTGAACAATGGAGCTGAAATTAGAACCCTGGGGATATGAATTCAAAACCCATAAACTTAATCTCTCTGTCCTAGTCTTATCCCCATCCCTGTACAGATTCATCTTCCTGTTGGGGAGATTTTGTGGGTGTTCATTGGTTGTGGCAAAGGAGAGAACTATTCCCTGTGGAAGTGGAATCATCCGCTTGTTTAATGTATGTTGATACTGTCTTGCTAATAAGATCACAGCTGTCTTGAAATCATTGTCCCTTGAGTTTTTTTCCTCTACCATTCTCCGATATATTTTAATGTGGAATATATGTATCCACCAAATCAATTACTTGGTTTCTCGATTACATGTGCATTCTGGTGTTCTTTTTCATTATTGCCTATTGAAGGTGCCATGCACTTACTAGTCCTGAAAGTTACTACTGAGCCAGTCAGGTTATATTTACAAGACTGTTTACAAGAACCCCAGGAGATTCAAAGAGTTTCTGCCCAAACATAGGGGCTACTTTTTAGAACACTGGGGCACTCTTTAGAAATTTGAGAGCACATCTCTGGAGCCCTGCCATAAGTATTGTACAGAACTGATATTATACACCAAAAATTTGTGGAATAAATAGATAAAAATATAAAATACTGAATATGGGAAAGTGTAGAAGTTCAAAACATGGAAGGAAACTTTGTTTTTCTTCCAGTCTTAATTCTTGCACACAGGTGAGAACAGAGGCAGGAAAGAGAGAGAGAAGGGAAATACAATATTTGCACCCAATGCTTGTTTAATAACTTTTTACTGAAATGCCTTGAAGAATAAAAAAGAAGGATTTATTTTATCAGTTCAGCTAACAGTGATCAAGGTCTTACAATGTGTTAAATTCAAATACCTGACATAGCACATTAACCCACTGGTTCTCAAATCTGCCTGCATGTTGGAATCGCCTGGGAAATTTAAAAATGATCGTTGCCTGGAGTCTACCTCCAGGGATTCTTATTTAATTGGTGTGGGGTGTGACGTGGACAAAACGTTTTTTTAAAGTTCCTCAAGTGATTTTAATAAGTAGCAAACTTTGAGAACCCCTGTGTTACTCCTTTCGTCCAGTGGTTGTCAAATGTTTTCTGTAAAAGGCCAGAGAGTAAATATTTTAGTCTTTGCCAGCCATAGGGTCTCTGTCACAACTACTCAGTCCTGCCATTGTAGCACTCACACAGCCATAGACAAAATGTTAAGAGAATAAGTGTAGCTGTGTTCCTATAAAACTTTATTTATGGACACTGAAATTTTCGTGTCATAAAATTTTCACATGTCACAAAATAGTCTTGTTTTTTAAAAAATTTTTTCTCAACCGTTTAAAAATATAGATTGAGGCATACAAAATCAGGCAGCTGGCTGGTTTTGACCATCGTTTGCAGGCTCGTGTTTTAATCCATTTAACTCCACAAAGGCACATGCAACTATTATTCTCATTTTTAATAGCTGAAGAAAGAGGCAAGATCTGAGGTCTGCTGGTGGTTGAGTCAGAATTTGACCATGATGCTAAACTACTCTTAGGAAGTATCAACATTTATCCCAAAAATCATAATTTTGGCTGTTCTTTGAGGTTAATTATGAGGCTAAGTGATGTGAGGGATGCACTCCTTCCAACCCCCATCATTTAAACAATAAATTGCCAATGAATTCAAATTAAACAATACCTCGTTTCACTAAAAAAAATTTTTTTTAACCATTGTTCAACACTCTGCTTCCCACATTGCTGAGGTTTCCTGGCCTTTAATGTGTTCAATGAGGGATTTACTCAATTTAGTTGAAGTTACAGTTTTTCCTTGTTTATCATGTACCGCCAAATCAAGCAAATAGTGTTAAAATATTATGGTCAATTATACATATAAATCTTGCAGAGAGTTAATGAACATATTCTCTAGATTGTGGAACAGACTGGACACTTATCTTGCTCTTTAAGATAAAATACCACATCTGTATAATGCATTGCTAAGCTTTCTCCAAACTACACACTTTGCCTAGAATCCCATTTTCCATTAAATAATAATCATTGTAATTAATAGACTGGTTATTTTATCTCCCTAATCTGGTTACAGTAATTTATCAAAGGCATGTAAATGAAAGCTAGAAAAGTAGTGAACCATTCTTTTTATAAGAAGGTAAAGAACATAAAACGTAATAATTCTCTAGGGAACGTAATAAGATATGTGACTTCTTGTAATTCACTGAAGGAAATACATTAAGTGTTTACCATTGTTTTAAGGGCACTTGATTGGCTTGGTGTGCACTTCTCATGGTTAGTGATTATGGCTACATTGATGGGTGAACTTGAATGTTTTCTTCAAATCTTTGAAAGTGCCCTGGGACGGACCAGCAGGATTCATTCCTAGCTCTGCATCCAGCAATCCTCAGTACTGACCAGATGAGGATGCAATGCCTCCAGGTGGTGCTGAGGACAGTTCAGAGCTTGGATGTTCTTGAGAAGGATTTTAAAACCCTTTACCTCACCTTAACACAAGAGAGGATCTGTTACCACATCCACCCATTCAGTCCTCAGGCACTGACAGTTGATACAGACAAGAAAAGGATGGGGAAGGAAGGGGACCAGCCAGGTGGGCGAATCGGCTCTTGTACAATTTCTGCTGTTCATCTTCAATTGGGCCAATCCGCCTGACCCTTTTTTTAAATTTTATATTGGAGTATAGTTGATTAACAATGTTGTGTTGGTTTCAGGTGTAGAGCAAAGTGATTCAGTTATACATATACATGTACCTAATCTTTTTCAAATTCTTCTCCCATTTAGATTTTTACAGAATATCGAGCAGAGTTCCCTGTGCTATACAGTAGGTCCTTGTTGGTTATCTTTTTTTTTTTTGCAGTACGTGGGCCTCTCACTGTTGTAGCCTCTCCCGTTGTGGAGCACAGGCTCCGGACCCCCAGGCTCAGTGGCCATGGCTCACGGGCCCAGCCGCTCCGCGGCATGTGGGATCCTCCCGGACCGGGCAACAAACCTGTGTCCCCTGCATCAGCAGGCGGACTCTCAACCACTGCACCACCAGGGAAGCCCAGTTATCTACTTTAAATATAGCAGTGTGTACATGTCAATCCCAATCTCCCCATCTATCCCGCCCCCCCGCAAACCCACCTGACCCTTAATGCCAAGGCATTCTCCTTCTCTGTGCTCATACCTGTCCTGCCTAATCCACAGGACTCTTCCAAGTCTTGTACAGGATATACTTGCTATTAAACAGCACTGGCAGAGGCAGGATGGGCTCATGGTTTCAGTGCATTGAGTACAAAGAATAAACCTTGGAGACAGTCAAGCCTGGATTCAAGTCTCAGTTACACTCCCTCTGAGCTGATGATCGTGAGGATGTTACTAGATTTCTGGGCGTCTTGATTCATCGTTGATGAAATACGGCTATGAAGAGTTTTTTTGTGAGAATGAAATCTGAAAATGCACCCCAAACCTCAGAATAGTAACTGAGCTGAGAGGGAGCCTTAAAGAAATATTTATCTTCATCTCTTTCTCCCCTTTATCTTTCTCCTTCCATTTCAATAGGCTATAAGGATTGATGGACAAAGAGCTACCCATCTTTCTCTGCAGCCACCTAGTCCTTTAGAATTTCCATTTGGAAGGAAAGGAAAAGAGCAAAAAGAAAGGCCCAAAAGAGAAACAAAATCTGATCATGTCATTATCATCCTTACCCCTTCAATGGCTTTCCATTGTTCTCAGGACAAAGACCAAATTCCACCCCACCCCAGCCCCGTTCTGTCAATGAGCTCTGGCATTACTATTGCCACCAACTTTGTAGCTTAAACAAACACCCATGTGTTGGCTCACAGATCAGTAGGTCAGAGTCCAGCCATGTGTGGCTGGCTTCTCTGTTCAGAATCAAAATGGTGGCTAGACTTTGTCTGGAGGCTCTGAGAAAAATCCACTTCCAAGCTCTATGGATTGAATCGTGTCTCCCCTCTTCCCTCTCCCAAATTCAGAACCTCGGCATGTGACCCAATATCTTGAAGGTGATCCAAATCCAAACCAAGTACCTCAAAATGTGACCCTATTTGGAGAAAGAGTCTTTACAGAGGTGATCAAGTTAAAAATCATAAGGTCATAAGGTCAGCCCTAATCCAATGTGAGTGATGTCCTTATGAAAGGGGGAAATTAGAACACAGAGATAGACACTCTTAGAGGGAAGACAGTGTGGAGGAACATAGAAGACATAAGCCATCTACCAACCAAGAAGAGAGGATGGGAACAGATCCTTCCCTCACAGCTCTCAGGGAAAAAACCACCGCTGCCAACACCTTGATTTTGGACTTCCAGCCTCTAGAACTGTGAGACAATAAATTTTCGAGGAAGCAACCCAGTCTATGGTACATCGTTATGGTAGGCCTAGCAAACTAATGCACAAGCTCAGTCTTGCTGTTGGCAGAATCAGTTTCTTGCAAATGTAGGACCAAGGCCCCATTTCCTTGCTGATTGCCAACCAGGGTTGCTCTCAGCTACACGAGGTCACCAATATTCCTCGTCATGTGGCCCCCTCCTCCTTCAAGCCAGAAATGGTGCATTGAATCCTCCTCATGTTTTAAGTCTCTGGTTTTCTCTGCCTCTGACATCTGGATTCGGATTTAAAAGGCTCATGTGATTCGATCAGGTCCACTTAGTCTTCCTTTCTGGAAATTAACTATATCATATAATATAACCTAATCATGGGAGCAAAATCCATCATATTCACAGTCTCAGAAGTTATGCAGGGCTTGTGCACCCAAGGCATGAGGACCTTGGGTGCCATCTTAGAGCGCTGCCTACAACAGGGGCCCCATGTCTGGAATTTGTTTTGCTTCCTCCTATCACAGCACCTGTGCCTGTCACTCCCTCTGCAGGAACCCTCTTCATCCCTCTTCATCCTTCCCTGGCCAACCTCTATACGTACTTGAGATCACGTATGTTTGTATGATTGCCTGGATACCTAGCATTTTCTTCTGGAGAACTAATCACAGTTATAATTTTACATCTTTTTTTGAGTTGCTATTTGCTTCATTTCTATCCCATCCACACTGTAAACTCTTGAGAGCAAGGGTTGTGTGGTTTTCCTATCATCATTGCATCCTCCACTTCTAGCACAGTGCCTCGTAGGCAATAAAATATCCATTGAATGAATGAATAAATGAATGAATGATAAACGTACCCTCTCCTTTACTCTTCTAATCTCTTGCACAGGTTGAGACAATCAGAGACCCAATTTGGGATATGTAGAGAATTTTATTTTCAGGGCAGTGTAGGGGTTCCTTGCATGAAGATTTGATATGGACTAAATGGTCCCCTGCCTGAACTATCACCCAATGCCTGAACATTTTACCTTAACTTTTAGAGTTTAGGTGATGAAAGTACAAAGGCCAGTATTTTAAAAGCTACCATCATTGTCCCTAAATAACTTAACCTAAAACAAATTATGCCACTTCCAATGGCCCTGAAGGAATAGGACAAAGGACAGGCATTTTCAATGAAAGCACAGACTGAGGAAGACTGCCTCCTAGAAGGCTGTCTGGAGTGGACATCACACTGTGGGTTTGGAGTGGTCAGGAAGACATTTGGGTGATGTGGGTGTCAGGCAGAAAGAGGAGGTGCTGTCTTCCATGGGATTCTGCTGCCCTCCAGCCCTGTTTAAGCGCCAGATATGCTACTGTTGGTGTTTTGAGATCCATTAATGGGTTAAAGCATGACGAGGCGGCAGCTTGTGCTGATGTGCCTTTCTCTCCAACGTGGCTATTTGGTGGAGGCGTGGGGGAGGCAGGCGGCGGGAAGGAACGATGATCGGGGTGGGAGAGAATGTTTCTCTTCTCTGAAGCATCAGAAGAGTTACCTTAATGGCCACTTATGTTGGGGTCCCAAGTTTTTCATTCAAAATGATAATAAAAAGTCACCTTAAAGCCATAGGGAAACTCATTCCCATAGAGCAGCTTTGAGCCAAGCCTCTGGAGTCACCAAGCTGAAAAGAACCTGATGAATGACAGCACCTGAGATAAGTGGCACTTTAACCAACCTTAACTGTTGATGTGTGATGACATAATGTCCCCTCCAATTAATGACAACGATATAAAACACCTGTATTTAGCAGAGCAGATGCTGCCTTTATGGTTAGATGCGCAGATGAAATTGACTTCTAAAGGACCATCTATAACTTACTTCCCTATTATTTGTTTCTATATTTGTTTCATTATGTATGTTATAGGTGGAGGAGGAAATTTAACCTCAGATTTCACACTTGTGCAGCAGAAAGGTCTATGCTGTACTGTAGGTTTACCTAAAACCTTTGCATCCCATGATTGAGCAGGTTGGCAATGGTCATCTGTCTCATTTACTGAGAGCTTTTCGTACTGTATGAACCCAAGGGTTGTTTTATTTTTTAATAAAAGATGAGCGATACCTTTAATGAATCAGCCAATCAATCGATATACGGAAGCCACATGTTTAAATCTTCTATAAGATAAACAAGGTATATGTAGTTTCAAAAATGAAAATGTTATTGCATACTAAATATATGCAAGATGCTGAATTAGGTGTTTGGGGCTCACCAAGCATTTCTTTATGGAGTTGTAATTTATCAGGGGAAGCAAGGCATGTGTACCATGACTGTAAATGCTAAATGTTAGGGAGAGCTACTGTGATATTGTGATTTATAATAAGAAATATACATTTAGTCTTTGTCACCATGTCTGACACAGAGCTCCTAAAACCCTTGGAATTTCCTAAGTGATGAGGGTTCTAAAGTTATGTTTTGTTATGCTATGAGGCGACTTTTGGAAAGCACTTAGGTAACATAAGGATGGGGGCTGGTTGCCAGGGGACTCAACTATGTGATTAGAGGGTTGGAACTTTTAGTCCCCCCTCCTCCCTTCCCCTCTTCCCACACACACCTCTGGGGGAGGGGAGAAAGGCTGGAGGTCCAATCGATCACCCATGGCTAATGATTTAATCAATCAATCATGTCTATGCAATGAAGCCTCTATAAAAACTCAAAAGGATGGGATTTGGAGAGCTTCCCAGTTGGTGAACACATGGAGATTTGGGGAGAATGGCCTGCCTGGAGAGGGCATGGGTACCCTGAGCCCTTTCCCCATACCTTGTCATATGCCGCTCTTTCATCTGGTAGTTTCTGAGTTATATCCTTTTATAATAGACCAGTAATCTAATGAGTAAAATGTTTCTCTCAGTTCTGTGAGCTGCCCTGGCAAATTAATCGAATCTGAGGAGGTTGTGGAAACCTCCCATCAACAGTCAGTTGATCAGAAGCACAGGTAATAACCTGGACTCACAACTGGCGGCTGAAGTGGTAGTGTGGGGGGATGGTCTTATGGGACTGAGCCCTTAATCTGTGGGATCTGATACCATCTCCATGTAGATAGTGTCAGTATTAAGTGGAATTGTAGAACACCCAGCTGGTATTGGAAACTTACCTGTTGGATGGCGGGGCAGGTCGGGGGATGGTGAGGAAACTCACACACCCACCCATTGGAACTGGGTACAGAACACTTACAGCTACATATAGTGGGCATTCTGTGAGTTCAGCCATGGGGAAAGCCACATGGAAAAGGTAGGATGCGAGAAGGGACTATGTATATAGGTTGGGAAGAAGAGAGGCCAGACCAGGTGGGAAGTTATACTTTTGAAGCCACAGTGAAGGAATACACAGGCGAAGCCAGGAACTGGAACCAACAAGAAAATTGCAGTGCACAAAATGTACAGTGGACAAACTGTAGCTCAAGATCGAAAAGATGACTGAGTCAAGGTCATGAACAGTGTTGATGACCAATTTAATTTCTTTTACGTGATGATTTGGGAACCCAAGGATGAGGTAAAAATAACGGGGAATCTTCTGTTTTCTATCTCACCTTGAAGCATTTTATGTTACTGTGTTATTTGGGTGAATACTGACCTTGGAGTTTGGGTAAGAGAATTGAGAGACTTTGAATAGGTGATTAAACAGCACTGAGGGCTCAGACTGACCGTCTTGTTGGCTGCAGGAGAAAATGTTAGAATCATGGTAAGAATTGTTCTCCCCATGAGTCCCTCAACAACAAACTTGGTGGATCATTGGTGTGACTGTCAAACACATTGGTTAACAGGACAAAGAACAAATTGAGAGTGAATTTCATTTTGGGGAGCTAGGATATTCCTGGCCCCTCCCTTCTTTCTTTACAACTTCTCTCTGCTACCCAAAGAGGAGTTTTTATGGATTGGTCCAGTTTTAGGACATTTGAGTTGTCACTGCCTGGAGGCTTCAGCTCTCTTGCTTGGCTGAATTAGGGTCCTAGCATGCGTGAATGTGGACGCTTACTAATCTCTCTAGGGTCGCTGAGGCCAGAGAGGACACTAGAGCTAGGGTGACTGCACAGGGGATGAGACCCAGCAGCATCCCCTGCGCTGCATCCCCAGGTCATCGCCAGACTGTGGGCGGCTCCCTCCCCTCCTCCCTTGCTGGGACAGGTGGCCTTCGCCAGTTCTGCTTTCATTGTGAGTGCAAACGTTCATTGTCTTTCACTTTCTCTAGTTTGCCACTGAGAATGGCAGGTGTAGCCAGAGTAGGCAGCTTGGGCTGATAATCTGAGGTCAGACTTTTCTTTCTTTTTTTTTTTTGCGGTACGCGGGCCTCTCACTGTTGTGGCCTCTCCCGTTGCGGAGCACAGGCTCCGGACGCGCAGGCTCAGCGGCCATGGCTCACGGGCCCAGCCGCTCCGCGGCACGTGGGATCTTCCCGGACCGGGGCACGAACCCGTGTTCCCTGCATCGGCAGGCGGACTCTCAACCACTGCGCCACCAGGGAAGCCCAGACATTTCTTGATGAATTTGGAGATAGAATGTGAATCCCATGAGAGCAGAACTTAATTTTGTTCATTGCTGTATCCCTAGCACCTGTGCCTGACACTCAGAGGGTATTTAATACACATTCACGGAATTTAAAAATTTGCCTTGCTTTCTTTTCTGTGCACGTATTTTCTTTAAGGACCCAGATGGTTGATTGAGGGCAGCATCGCATTCCCCAGACTTTCATGTTTCTATCCGCGAATATCTGTAATAGCTATAAAATGGGAACCGCATTTGAATATATCGAACGGTGGCCACTAACATTTTGCAGCAAGCTTTTCCTTTATTTTTCCTGGAGGAGTTATTTGTGGAGCCCCCAAAGATGGTTGTCAGTTTTCTAAGCCCCTATCCCAAGATTCCATTCTGAGGAGTGAATGAGCTGAGGTCACCTGGGACCATTTCTCACTTATCTTTGTAAAAGGAAAAGGTGCCCATCCTTCTCAAGAAAATTATTTTTCTCCATCCTACCCCCTCCTTTCTAACCAGGAGCAGACTCACATTTTATATGTGACCCACCCCACATCCCGGCATTTTCCACCTCTCACTATCAACAGGTCACTTCTCTGCAAACTATAGATGTATTTATAAATCTTAAAAAAGATTTCTTCCTCTCTGTGTTCCACTTGTTGCCATGGACCTTCTGTCCTTTTTTTTTCTTTTTTTTTTTTAGTAGTCTAGTTGCTTGGGAGAAACACATACACACAACATTTACCCCCTCTCTTCCCTCTCAGTGCTCCCTTCTGCTTTCCCGGGTGGCTGGCTCAGGATTGACCTTGCACTTTCTGGTCTCTCAAGTATCATTAAGGGCCCTTTGTGCTGTCATAGGTCCCCAGCTATCTTTGGGGATGTGCAGCAGTTGAATGGAACTCTAGGAATCCTTATGATACCTGTGACCTAATTTTACATTGAAATGATATTGGAACAATTGGGATTTTCTTGTCTGTTCTAGTCATTGTATTTTTATAGAAGCCTTCTACCCACCGTATGCCTGAAACTGTCCTGAGTGCTGGGGTTATAAAATCATGAAGTCCTAGAAACAGGGGTCATGATACAGTGTGCCTCATGCAGGGTCAAGGCACCTAAAGGGGCCTGGGATCTCTTCACTTCCAACATCCAACTTGCACATGTAACCTTGATGAGGATTGACACGGGCCCTGTTGTCCCAAGTAGTACTACACCGAATGGAATGCATCCCAGGCCTCACGCAAGCACTGTTTGCAGACATTTCTGTTCACACATTTAGGACAATAGAAGATGGATGAAGGTACCAATCAGTAGCATACTTTTACAAGAAGTGGAATGTGCATGGCTTGGCCAACAGAAATTATGACCTCTTTGCCTGAAACCCTAAGCTTCTTTGTCCTTCTTTGTCACAGGTAATGTTTAGTATTCAAACTGGAATTTAGGGATGACTTTATTATTCCTAAGAGAGGAGGAGTATTTTCTTGACCAAAACATGTGCCATTTCTACATGAGCCAAACTTTTAGTTGGAAGTGAGATGCTCCATTTTTTGTCTGTTGTGTTGGTTTGGGTATTTATTTATTTTTAATGGCAGAGATATATGAAAGTTGTCTCTTAAGCAGAAAATAAACAAATACCCAGTCTCAGATATTTGTGCTCATAACAGAATTTTTGGTCTCTGAATTGGGTCCTGAGAGATTAAAGACAGCTGGTGCCCACACAGCAGCTGAGAAGCACGCTTCTGGGTAAGTGTGTTGAACAAAATCTAGACAATGCTAACTGGTCACAGACACTAATTAAGGAGCCTGCCAGTAGCTGTGGGCTGCTCCAAATGAAACACTACCTTTTCTTCACTATGTTGACATAGAGATACAAATAAGGTTCCAGAAGGATTGAAGAGTGTGGGCACTGGAATCTCGTCTTCCCAGTAAATTTGCCAACATCGGATAAAGCCGAGAAGGAACTGGCTCAAAGCTACGAAGAGACATTGTTAAATGAGGGCTGGATTGTTTTTTCCTTAAGGAAAAAAATGTCATGCAGCTCAAATCCCTCCAGTTCTCAGTTCTCCACCATCATAATTTTATATTAATCAGGAAAAAAAATTTTGCCGAGAATTGTTTGCCATGTCTTATGGATGGTCATTTGTTAAAAAGGACACAAAAAATCTCTAATAAGAAAAATTCCTGAAGATTACTCTATAAGGTGGTAAAATAATTTAAGGATAATTTTTTTAAGAGATTACCCATCTGCAAAAACATTGCAGGCAAACTCCTGATTTCAGGAAGTCTAGGGTTGTCCTTGAAGGCTGAGAAGAGAGAGCATTTCTTCTGGCCAGTTGGGAGAGGGCTTTTTGACATCTTTTTAGTATATTTGATTAGGCTTGAGGACTTGATAGAGGTTGGTGAACACAGGCAGCGGAACCAGCGCAGATGGATTGGAGGCAAAGGAAATGAATAAGCCATCTTCAACTCCCAGTATCTCTTCTTTCAGGAAGATGTTGCCGCTGTCCTCTAAGGAGAAAACTGGACCTACTAGGTGCAAAACTATTTTTAAGTTAAAAAGATGAGTAATGGGGATGATCTATATCTTTGTACCTAATAGCTTTTCTTCATGTCGTGGAATAGGAGCTTGGTTTTCTGGGATGGTTAGAAAGATGGTCTCCATCAAGGGCCCTGGAGGTCCCCTCCAATGGCAGAATTTTCCCTTGTCAAGGTCTTTATGACTTTCAAATTTTCTCTTTTGGATCCTGGCTTGAAATTTTGGACCAAATCTCAATTCACTTACTTAAAAAAAAAAAAAAAAGCTACATAGAGGTAAGATTTTGGTTATTGGATAAATTGCAAGATGAGCTGCTTTATTCCAACCATGGGGTTTATGATTAGAAAAAAACACACGTGTAGAGAAAAATATACTCCACGTTAAGTAGCAAAATCTACATCTTAATGGTGAGTAGAGTCGTATTTAGTTACACAGAGAGCTAAGAGCCTTTGAAGTACAAAATATTAAAGCCCAAGTAAATTAAGCTACTTATTGAAGAGTTAAGATTTTATCAGTTAAGTTTGTTTGTTTGAATTTCAAGTAGCCAACATTGACTTGTGTTAACATAAGCAGGGAAAATTAAAAATAATTTTTTGCAAGATTATGGAGAGATTACTGAATGTAAGAAAAAGTGAAAACGGGATATCATATTCGCAGAAAACTCCCCAACAATTCATGGCCTCAAGGAAAGGCACTCAGCGTGGAAAATGTTGGCCTCTTTAGATCTCCCAGGATGAACCAACTTCAACAATTTCCCAGGCTTGGTTCACTGCAGGAAGTCCGATTGGCTAAGCTTGAGTCTAGAGCCGGGAGAGGACGTGATACTTGATTGACAGAGCTACCGAGACCGGATATATTGGGGGTGGGGTGGTTCCCATAGAAAAATTAGGACACTCCTAGCAAGAGAAGAGTGAAGGAACGCTAGCAGGCAGAAATAACAGATGGCCTGCTACCTACATACACACGGAGAGGAGCTCAACTTGAACCTCAAAGGATGGGAAAAAGCACAGTGACCTTTTCATGAGCAAGTTTAGTTAAATTGTGTAGAAATTCCTTATTTAACTGAATAAAACCTATAGCTGGAAAATCAAAAGGATCCCTTTGGTCATTCAGTAATGGAAGAAAGGCAGGGGGTGGGGGAAAAAGAAAGGGAGAGAGGAGGAGGATGAGAGCGAATGGAGGTCTGTGCTGTGGTGGATTTTAAGTAGAAATCCTGAAATAAGGACTTTTTTTTTTTAAATAGATGATGCAATTCTCTTGACTAACCAGTGACTTCAACAAGTGTGACCACCTTAACATACCATCATTGGGGTTGGTGTCACATTGATGTTGCAATGACATCACTAGGAGTCAGTCTTCATCCTTCCATTATTCTGAACCATTTGGCTGAGCTCATAACATCAAGGACTTTAAGGCAAAGAGGCTTGGAGTCAAATCTCATTTATTTAAACTTGAGAAAGTTATTTAATCTCTCAGTTTCCTCCTCTGTAAATTGGGGATTTTTGTATCTCCCTGGTAGAGTACATATGTATCTCAGTTGCCTGGGAGACCTGGAAAGCCCAGGGTCCCATCACCGCGTGGACCCAATCTTCCTCCACTTTCCTTTTTCTCATTCAGCACCACCCACGCTGACCATGATGTTCTTCAAACAGACCAGGCACCATCTGAATGGAGAGAGAAGTTACCCAAGAAAGGAAAATGGCTGAAGCGGGTTCATCCTGGGTGATCCCAAGAGATCAACCAACTCCCTGGTGCCTGTGTGTCTTGAAGCCTGAGGGTGATGAATCTTCGGGAAGTTTTCTGTAGATATGCTTGTGTCAGTTTCATATAGCTGTTGAACAAATTGCCACAAACTTTGTGACGTAAAACAATACAAATGTATTATCTTATGGTTCTGTAGGTTGGAAGTCTCCCTGAGCTACAATCAAGGTTTCGGCTGGATTGTGTTCCTTTCTGGAGGTTCTAGGGGAGAATTTGTTTCCTAACATTTTTTTGCTTCTAGGGGCCAATGTACCCATTGACTCATGGCCCCTCCCTCCATGTCAGATCCAGGAATGTTGGGACAAATCCTTCTCACACTGCCATCTCTCTGCCTCCCTCTTTTTTTTTTTTTTGCAGTACGCGGGCCTCTCACTGTTGTGGCCTCTCCCGTTGCGGAGCACAGGCTCCGGACGCGCAGGCTCAGCGGCCATGGCTCACGGGCCCAGCCGCTCCGTGGCATGTGGGATCTTCCTGGACTGGGGCACGAACCCATGTCCCCTGCATCGGCAGGCGGACTCTCAACCACTGCACCACCAGGGAAGCCCCTGCCTCCCTCTTATAATTCTAATAACCCTCGACAGTTACATGGGCCCACCTGGGTAATCCAAGGTAATCTCCCTATTTTAAGATCAGCTGATTAGCAACCTTAATCCCACCTGCAATTTTAATCCCCCTTGCCATGTAAATGAACCTATTCACAGCTTCCAGGGATTATGACAAGGACAACCCTTGGGGGCCATTATTCTGCTGACCACACAAATAATACCCAATTTCCACCTTATCTTAGATTCAATAAACTCTCTAATAGTCTTCCAATAAATTATTTTATTTTCCCTCCTTGTGTTGACCCAAATCAGCACTGGTTGCCTTTCCCTGTATCATTCTTCCCCTGCTATATGGCATGGGTCACCCTCTTTCTCTCCCTGTGTTTCTTAAAGGGAAACTTCTCAGTGAGATCTGGGGACCCCATCCTTGTCACACTCCAGGATTCCAGAACCCCTTTCTCCTAATCAATTATTTCTATAGCTCTTACCACTTCCTACCTCACTCTATGATTTACTTATTCATTCTATTTATTTTGTGTCTCCGTCTGCTAGAACAGAGTGTCTGGGACATACCAGGCACTTAACAAATAAATGATGAATGAATGAAAGGGTTGTTGTTAGGGTTAAATAAAAGTAACTGAGGTAACGTATGTGCAACGTGGAGGCATACGGTAAGCACTCATGGGGTGGTGGCTCTTATTTTTAACCCCTCAAAGTCTCTGGCTTCTAGAATTCTTCATGGTAAGTCCTTCAGCCCCAATTTGAAGCCATCACAAATGTTGCTAGTAAATCCCAAGAAACTTAACTTTTAGTGTTTCTTTGACTGGAATGTAAAACTTCAGTTCTCTGAAAGCCACAGACATCTTGAAACAAGGCAGACTTACCGTACTGGCCTGGTCTTTCTGGAACCGTCTGGCATGGAGAGACAAATTATGAATTTATGCACCAGCGGTTCAGTTTTCTTTCCCTTTAGGGTAATGGCTCTGTGCTCCCAAATGCGAGAGGCCCTGCCACCTCCTTAGGATTCCAGGCAACCACTCCAGCTGTCACAAAGCATGGGGTGGCTTTGAGGAATGTGGTCCAAAAGCCGCAAAGTGAGAAAAGGCAAGAGGGGGGGCGGGCAGCACTCACTGCCATGTGAGTAACGGGCTTTTGCTAATCAGCCTCTGAAGGACCGCTTCCCCGAATCTGCCCCAAATGTGACGCTTTGACCCTGTAAACCCAAGAAGTGCAGGTTTACACTCTAGGTGACGAAGACAGCCGTCCAGCAGCTGCAGAACCCAGAGGAAAAAGAAGACAATACATTTTCTTGCTTGCTCTGCGGTGGCAGGTGCACACCGGGAGTCACGGCCTCCAGAAGGAACTGGGGCTTGGCTGCAGAGCTGTCAATTAATCATCATCCGGGAGAATGCCCTTGACAGCAGCGAGAAGAACCCCTTTCATTTCCTCAGGGTTGTGCCACTGCCGCTAAATGCACACGCTCCTGCATCCGCTGCTTGGCACCCGGCGTCATTTGTTTGCTTCTGCTTCTTGTAGAACGAGCCCTCATTGCAGCCGAATGGGCTCTGCTAAATCCTCTGAACACATCTGGTGCCTTCGCATCTTTTGTTTCTCTCCGTGCCCCGTTCGGAAAGCTTCCCCTCCCCCCTCTTCCCATGTAAATTCCACTCATCTTTCGTGGTCCCACCAAATTTCAGTTCCTCCCCCCAACCACGTTTATTGACCTTTGCCCTCCCCTTTACCCCAGTATGTGAATTGAATGATCATGTATTACAGTTATAATGATAATAATGAAAAGCTGGTTTTCAAAATGCCCCATTTACTGTCTGTATAACTATCTACGTAGCCTCGAGCAAGTCACGTGACCTCTCTGAGCTTCTGGTTCCCTATGCAGCGGGGATTCCACCCTAACTAGGAGTTGCTGTGAGGACGCAAGGGGATAACGTGGGAAAGCTTCTCTCAGGTCACCTGGCACATAGCGATGGCTCAGTTAATAGCGACTGAATCTGAAACTCCTGTCCTCAGGATGGTTCAGACGCTAAACTAGGGTCTCTGATGGTTAGCGTTCTGTTGATGTGCCTTGTGAGCCCCTTATATAAGCCTTCCGCCTCGGACGGCAGTGCAGTAGAGATGCCGCATCCCCAGCATTGTTGCTACTTTAAAAATTTGTTCATTACAGGGGAACCTCTTCCATAGCCTGAGGTTTCATACCATTCACTTAGCTCCATTCTCTGCCTCTTTGGTAAGCAGATTCCTTCCTCTCTACCCCACAGGCATTAATAATCTCCAGGATAACCTTACCTATTACTAGACCCAGAAGCCAGTAGGTTTTCTGTTTCCTCCCTGCTTATTACTGTGTTTTGTTTTTGTGCTTCCATTTTTGATATATGGAGTATTGACCTTGTTTTTGAGCATTGCTATGTCTTTTATTATCCCCAACTTTTTTGGGGGAAAGTTTAAATCTACTGAAAAATGGTAAGAGTAGTAAAATTAACATCTGAGATTCACCTAGTTTCATCAAATGTTAACGTGTTGGCAGATTTACTTCCTCCCTCTCTCTTTTTTTTTTATTTGGAAGCATTTGAGAGTTAGTTGTAAACATCATTATTTGGAACTTCACCCATAAACACTCCAGTCATGTATCTTGTAAGCATAAGAATATTCTCCTACGTAACTTCAAATATAATTATCACACTCAGAAAATTTATTATCTGTCATCCATACCAAATACAGGGTTTTGCAATGATAGCCCATTATAAATATGTTTTGAGCCAGGATTCCATCATGGGTCATGAATTGCCTTTCTTTTCATATCTCGTTAGTCTTTTCTCTCCAGACTTTTTTCATGGGGTGGGGAGAGGCCACCAGGGGACCCTTGTGGCACTGACAGATTTTGAAGAGGCCAAGACAGTTTGTCTGCAGAATGTCCTCAATTTGGATTTCTTTGATTGTTTTATTACGATTCGAGTCAGGTTAGGTGGTCTTTTTTTTTTTTTTTGTCAGAGTACCACATAGGTGATATCGTCTACTTCTTACTACATGACATCAGGAGACGCATGGTATTAGTTTGTTGCTGTGGTTTTTAAATAAATATTTCACTACTTTACTTCTCTCTGTTTGGGGTTGGGAAGGGAATCCTGCATGAACTCTCAGCACCACGTTGAGTGGAACCCTTGATGAGCTCTTACTGTTGCGCTAGGCTTGCATTAGTCAGGTTGCATTTTTTAAAATACACTGATGATGAAAATCATTTTGAAAATCTCAAACATCCTCCTGAATCCCAGGAAAGTGGTGAGAAATCAAATGTTGATTCTTTTTTTTTTTTTTTGCTTCTTGTTCTTTTTCCTTGTGTAAGGAAGCTCTTTTTATTTTCCGCATTGTGAATCACTTTAAGATGTCTCATTATACTCATGTGCTGAGATGTGTCCTCCCTTTCTCGAAGTATTGGCTAGTCACATTTTATTCTGAGCAGCGTGCAGTGGGCCCTTTCTGTTTACAACTTTCTCTTTATCACTTTGTGATATATTTTTGCAAAGTTCTTGGCTCTGCCTTCCATGTTACTAATCAAGATATTCAATCCTTGACCCTGTTACTTTGTCCTTGTCCGTCATCACTCCACGTCCCAACGGTGTTCTCACTTTCCTCCTTATTTACTCTGGTCCGTTGGGATCCCTTGCCAACACTTCTCCTTGCCCTGTTTCTCACTTTGTTGTATTTAGTTGGCAAACTCAAATGCTCATTAAGCTCAGTTACCAACACACACTGCCCCTCAGTCCAAACAACTGAATATTGTTAGAGAAAAAAAACCCCACACCTATGCTGACAGTTCTAATTTAAAATTCCCAACCGCAATTAGCCTCTGATGGGCACTCAGTCAGCATTCCTATGATGCTTCTGCAGTGCTTTTGCTGTACCAGTCTCCAAAACAGCTACTTCATACTTTCCCCCTCTCGGCAGACTATCTTACCGCCTACTCTGCCTCTCTGTCAACTTGTAACTTCACCACTTACTTTACTCAGAAAACTGTATCAAGCAGATCTCCCAGCATTGATTAATTAATTCATTTATTCATCCAGTAAATATTTCCAATAAACATTTACTGAATGTGGAGTGCTTTTAGACACTGTAATAGATTTTAGATGCAGCAGGTTATGTTATGATGTTGACAAGATGTGTGGTTTATGTATTATAGAAGTCAATATACATAAAAGTTTATATATAGGAAGAAGTGCTAAATGCTGTGAGAGAATTAGTGAATGTTCTAGGGAAAGATTGTACTTGCGTGAGATACAGATTTGAAAGGACTCCCTAGATGTGGTATCTGATGGAGGTTTTGAGTGATGAAGAGGATTTGGACATCCAGATACAAGCTTTTGGGCAATGGAGGCAGAGAGCAGTATGACCAAGTAATAGAGCCAGACACATGCAAGGCCTACTTTACTTCCTGCTTTACTTCCTGTTTCTGTTATGTGATCCTGTTTCTGTTATGTGATCTTTTTGCCTTCAGTATAAAGATGTTTTTAAAAGTAGAAGAGCAAGAAGAAAAACAAAAACTTAAAATGCAAAATGTATTCGCATTTATCAAGCAAAGAGTAGTACATCTGAAGCTTTCCAAAATGAAGGGACTGACAGCCTAGATTGAAACAACTCAGTATTGCACTGAGCTCAAAATGCTCAGCTAAGATGATTAACAGTTCCTGTCTTGAGGGATGGATGAACGATTCCCTCCATGGCATCCAACCTCTCCAATAGGTATCCAAATTCTTTAGTCTATTGGATATGAGAGGCTTTCCTTGAAGAGGTAGCCAACTACACCAAACCTGAAAATCCTGAAATGAAACACACATACTGTAGTAGGCACTTTCCAAACTGGTACCTTGTCTATTTTACGGCACTAGAACCAATCTATCCAACTATGCTTGGTGTTATTTCCTAGTACAGTATTTTCTGTGTGAGTCCTATTTCCCCTGATAAATTAAAGCATCCTTGAGAACACACTCTCCCCATTCACTCAACATCTTGAAATCTGATATTGATCAGAATCAGTACTCATCAATACTCGTTTATCGATGATTTTTAAAAGAGAGCTATGGCCATGCTTCATTTTTTGGTGATGTTCTGTGTTTGTTTTCCTCAGGCTAAATCCTACTTTAACCTTAAGTCCAGTCTGCTGTAGGTAAAAACAGAACTCTCTTTTTATTTTTTGTGAACCGCCTCCAGAAATACAAAGCTGCCACCAGAAAAGATTATCCAATTTAATCAAACTCATGACACTTTTTTAAGTTAGCAAATATTAAGTTAGCATAAACCAATTAGCCAATTTGATACGACTAGGGCAGACGAGCCCTCTAAACTACCCATAAGGTCAACTGACCAGTATTAGCGCTTGATTCAAGGCTTGGTCTGGGAGAAGTTAGGCATTGTGATACCTCACATTAACCAGGCTGGCTCTGGGGAGAAGAATCGGTCCTTCTTACATGGATGGGACCAACATCTTCTGTGGCATACAGCTCACACATACCCTAGGCTTTAAAACTCTAAATGAAGGTTGGACTTGGTTAGGGCCTAATGGCTTGTGTGCCTAAAGTAATTGGGACATCCATCCAGTGATTCTCCAGGGAAATCTTGGCTGACTCTCTCTGCTCCCCAGAGGCCATCTGCTGCTTTTCTCAGAGAACTTGCTGCCAGCAGCCTGTCCTGGGAGGCTTGTCAGCCAAGAAACTCCCCTTCAGTCTAAATATATTGGATAAAGGAAAATCCCAGCCATGGATGAAGTAGACTCTCCTCCCCTTTTGAATTTTAGGAACATTTTATCAACTTACTCTAAAGGAAGTCGTGTATGTCTTTTTGCCCTCAAAGGAAAAATTTCATTCAGAAGAATCTTCCCCAAAGAAGTGGGCATTGTTTGGGTACAATCTACTCAGGAGAACTGGCAAGCATAGAGGGTCTTAAGACTGCACGTGTACTCAGAGCCTGCCAGTTCTGTGACTCATGACATGGCAGAGGCTGAGTTGGCAGTGAAACCCTTTCCCAACCAAATGTCTCCTGCCCTCACAATCGAATTCTCTACCCACTTCTGAGATAGTGAGGTCTCTGGAAGTACAAGCAGTCTCTTCCCCATTTAGTTACCTGTGTTCATTTGCAGATGTTTATATTTGCAGATGTATCGATGCATTTTAAACAGCATACGCCAAGTGTGAGCTTCACCATCACTGTCTTGTTTGATGAGAGAAACTTATTCTCGTGCATGATTGTAGCCCTGTTTCACATTTGGAAAATTCTTTATTGAGGCTTCTCTTCAACTCTGGCTCTGACACTGGAACGTAAGAAAAACTAAAGTTTGATTTGAATTCTAGAATACTTCTCTTAAATCCAACCACTTTTTGGCACAAACACTCTGATCATGGTAGAGTGACCCTGAGCCTTCCTTGCCCATTCCTATCCTCACGCTTGTGCTCACGCTGTTCTCCTAGCCTGGAGTTCCCTTCTTCCCCTTGACTAATCTATCCCCTTCCCACCCTTAGAGGCTTCCTTGAAGTATCTGATCCGTTTTCCATGACCCTTCCCTTTGTGGAATCATTGTCAAGTTTGGAGGTTTGGGAAACCAAGTGTAAGACTGCCGGTTGGGCCAGGCCAGTCATGGTATGGTTCTCTTAGTCATGAGAGTAAATATGAGGTCAGGGTTCAGGTTGTCCAGCCAATCAGAGGACGATTTGGGGTCCAGTGTCTATACACGTGGACTAAGAATAATGTTTAGTATGCTGGGCTACTCAGAGAGCAAAAGCAGCAGAGTTTGACATAGGCAAAGAACTCTAGAACAAGAAGGTATTTAGAAATCAGCTTCCAGGACTTCCCTGGCAGTCCAGCGGTTAAGACTCCGCGCTTCCAGTGCAGGGGGCACGGGTTCGATCCCCGGTTGGGGAAGATCCCGCATGCTGCAAGGTGTGGTCAAAAAAACAAAAACAAAAACATAAACTTGTATCTAGAAATCAGCTTCCATCCTTTACAGGAGATCCAGAGGCCAGAGAAGTTAGATGGCATTCCGAAGATCACCAGATTTTGTAAGATGGAGCCAGGACCAGAGCCCAGGTAGTATGGGCTTCCAGAAATTTCATCTGTGTTTCCTTAAGCTACACAGCATCAGGATATTTACAGAGTTTCTGACTCAGTAGGCTTCAAGAATCGGCACTTTTAACAAATACCACAAGTGTGGCCGATGCGTAATAAATTTTGAAAATGGCTGATCTAGGTTTTCTGGTGAATTCTCATTGTTGTGTCATGTGGGATGGACTATTTGACTCGTGTTTACTATTTTTAATATTTTGTGTGCTGTACGTATGAGTGATACATACATACATATAAAAGACTAATTTTCTTTTATATATCAAGATTTGGGTGTTCAAATGGACCTTATCCTTTTTAAAATAGTTACTTTGAGAGATTCTGCAATTATCCCACTGGCTTCTATGGAACATATCTAAAAAAATTACTCTCAGAGCCTGGGGCACTTTTATCATCCATGGATCCTTCTGTTTTTTCTTCTCCCTCCCCTCCTTCTCCTGCATAGGAGATTATCCTCCATCCTGGATTAGCCTGATTGTTTCCAGTTGGAGTGATTTATGTTGTTCTACTTCCTGAAAACTGCAGGTTAAGTCTAAAGGCTTGATTAGCACAAGGTTAAACATTGTTAACAAGAAGACCTCATAGGTATTGCTGGATACTGCATATTATATCTCAGAACATCATTGAGCAGGACCCACCAATAATGATGCTAATATAAGATGTCCAGAACTTTCCATCGTCAAGATTTCTCTTTTATTCTTTGCAATTAGCAAGTAATCAATGGGATGGCACTTGACACCTTGGGACTAGTGTTTTCTCCTCACAACATTTTATCCAATGGTTTTGGCTCACCGTTGATGTTCCTCGTCGGAATCAATGCTTTCGTGGGTGGAGCTTCAATTGCAAAATGATGATTTAAAACATTTCTATCATCCCTTCTACTGTAATTAGTTGATATTCTTTTGTAAAGAGGAGCTTTCCCACAACAACTGGGAAAAAATTAAAATTTCTCCTTTAAAGATGTTAAAATGGTAAATTCTTTATGAGAAATATTCCAAGTAGATGAATCAACACACGTTTATCATGTTATTTTGAGCGGTGTTTCGAAGGAGTCAGCTCGCTGGTGATCTGCAGTCATGCATCTGCCCAAGACAGTTATGTGCTTTGGTCAATGACCTCTACATTTCAAATTCTATTTAAGCCTTGACACCTTAGGTTAAAATGATGCAAAATTCATTAAAGATTACTGAGTCTACAATACCTGGTTTAAGAAGACTCTAATTATGTATTTAGTCAATTACTCTTGAAGATGACCAAGTTAATTCTGTGCATTTTAAGAAGTTTCTCAACTCAGTATTTATGTAACTGGCCTGGAATGAGCAGAATATCAAGTAATTAGTACACATTTTTAAATGCCCAAAATATCCATGTTTAGAAAGTTAATTATGTATTTATGTGCTATGGATGGGTAGGTAACTGCTGGTCATTTTTATAAAGTTCACTGTTTTCTATCTCTGCAGAGTATTACTATGGTTTGTCATGAGCCATAGTGGTAGACCTGTGTCACATCTCCTGTTGCAGACACAGCAGAGGGTCCCTCTTTTCGTTCTGACTAGCATCCGATACATTTCTTATTTGGGCTTTCCCCCCCTTCAAGGAACTGAAGGAAATAAACCTACAGAAGCCAATTGCTTGCTACAGGAAGTGTTATGCTTTCAACTCCCTGAATTCAATGGGAAACAATAGAAACCCAGGGTCAAGTCTGGCAAGGCTCTCTTCTAGATGAGAATGTTAGAATTTATAAGTAAGGCACATTCGTGGAAATTAAAATGAGGCTGTCAGTTCAGATGGGAATACCCAAGATAGATTTTCTCACTTTCTGGATTCTCATCATTCATTGAAAATGGACTTCTTAGGAATTTATTATTTATTTAGTTTCAGATATCTCTATGGTCTTTCATCTAGAAGCATAATATTTTTTAGAAGATTTAAAATAGAAGATCTGTGAGTACTACAGGCTATTTTCTTTTAAATGGGATCGATTAGCAACAGCTGCTAAAATCCTTGAGTGAAATAAGAGAAAAAATTATTTATTGAGCTGACTATGTGCTCTGTAGTGTGCTGATACATTGATGACCAAATAATGAATATATTGATAGATAATGTTATTCATCAGAAGAAATCTGATCTTTAGAACACAACTGAAAATTATCCTTTACAGGACAGTTGGTTGACTTCAGGGATACAATAGAAGCCAAAAACCACAGTTCCCTTCAGGAACAGTTCTTGCCACAAAATTTTAATACATAATGACTCAATCAAAATTAATTTAATTGACATTTATTGAACTATCAGTATATTGGTTATGACAGGCTAGGCAATGGCTACAGAAACAGACAACTCCAAAATCACCGTGGCTTAACCCAGTAAAAGTTGATGTCTCGCCTACAATGCGAGGTACTGTTCTCAATGTTTTACCTGTATTGTCTTCTTTAATCTTTTCAATGGCTTCTGAAGCAGACGGTGTCCTCATCACCCCCATTTTATAGGGAAGGAAACTGAAGGATGGAGAGATTAAATAATTTGCCCAAGATTGCACAGCTAGACAGTGGAGGAACTGGGCATTGAACTCAGCACTCTGACCCTAGAGCCTTCTCTCTTAACCACTGCACTCTACTTTTTCCTGGTTTAGGCATGGGAGCCAATGAGCTGTTTGATGCGGGGGAAAGAAAACAGACTCATCAAGGAAGTATAAGCAATTCGGCAAGTAGGGATAGCACAGATGTGCACATGGGTAGGTTGGAAACTTATCTCTGCTAGTTATTAGCTATGACCTTGACATTGCCTGTCTGGCTTTAATTTCATCATCTGGAAAATGAGAGTGAATAAAAGCCATTCCATTGCGTGTGTGTGTGCACGCGCGTGCCCATTCATGTACACGTGTGTGCTCATGGATATGAGAGAGACAGAGACAGAGAGAGAGAGAGAGAGAGCACGCAAAAGCAGAAGGTCTGATACTTAATAAGGTTTTATTCCTTTGCAATCGTTTCCTTTCAGATTTCATGCAGGACATTTTAATTGGCCTTTCCAGCTTTCAGATTATAGTTCTTGATACTTGTATGCCTCTCATTTTCTCCTCATCTTCCCCAAAGCAAGTTCCTTAAGTGACTGGGAGACCCAAATCAAGTCTGCTCTCTGAGAACGTGTGCTGTTACCGTGTGTCACCAAAGTCCTCAGGAGTAATGATGGCATGAGGAATAATCTATCTATTTATCTATCTATCTATCTATATGCATCTTACAGAAAGGGAACTTACAAAAATGGTTATTTCCTGCTGTGAAATAAAGACAGACTCAGTCTACAGGTATTCAGATACTTGGCCATTTCAGTGACAGGAAAATAAATATCCAGGGAGGGATTTACATCGGAAACTCCCTTCTACTATTTCTGTCTCCAGTGTCTGTCACTGAGATAGTTTTGACTTTTACAAGCCTGGTATTTGGACCGGAGACAGAGGCAGGCGGGGAACCCTTCACGTCCCCATGTTTGTAAGCCCCACACTCACTTCCCACTCAGGGATCCTCCTGCCTAGAATTCCAGCTCCGCCTCCTCTGGGCTAATTACAGAGATTCGGAGCGCCGGCGAGGTGGACACAACTGCCTTAGGAGCTGAGTTTCTTTCTCAGCCATACAATCCTTGTTTATCCAGAGTCTCGAAATATAGGACAGAAACCAGGCTTAGATGCCACTCGTTGTATGCAGGTGGACATCTGGTAGGAGGCAGTGGGAGATATTCTTCCCTAGAGCGGTCTCCATGCAGAGAGCAGACTGTTTGGGTTCTAACACTTTAGGAGGAAAACTGGGTAATTACCCACTGGAAACTGGGTAATTGTGCCTATGGGGTGTATTCCTCAGATAAGAGAGCAGATCAGAGTACCATTCTGTTGTTCTCATTGTTTAAGTCAAAAATTTTTAAAAGTCTTCTCAGATCTAAGTATTTGGTGAGACCACCATGAGGCTTTCCCTAATTTCTCTATCCAGGCTCCTCCACGGGCACTTCATCTGGTCCAAAGGCCAGTGATGGACACCTCCTATTGGTTGTACACTGATTCTTGCTGCCCTATGGGGAAGTATTCAGTTTGAAGAGCCTTAAACATGTTTTCAAGGGGGATGAGTTTGAGTGCAAGTTAGATAAGTCAGTTTAAAACTGGAAGCTATGAGAGAGAAACTTAAATTTGGGGGAATAAACATACACTGGATGTCTTTGAATTGTATGCAATGTGCATAGTGAATATCACCCCACATGCAGACCTAGACAGGGAGGGACTGAATAGCTGTGGGTCTTTCCCTGTCACAAAGATCTCTTTGAACAATGACTCTGGTGACAACTTTCTTTGCCAGTATACTGAAATGCTGAAATAGCCTGGCACCAGGATATATGGCTTAGAAATAAATTTACTTTCTGCTTGGCTTGAACTGGAACTTGAAGAGAAGTCTGTGGAAAGGAGGGGAAATGGGGGGATGCCCCAGGTAGATATATGAGCAATGGGGGAAGCAGGCCATTTCCTCAGTGACTAGTGTTTGTAGGAAGTAGTTGAAGGTAGATTTGAAAAAGTCGACGGGATTCAGGTTTGACTGATACGCCTAGAGATATAGGGTATCCCATGGGTTTGCACATTAGAATCCTCTTGGGAGATTAACAAAGATATCATTAGTTGGGTCCAACTTCCATAGATATAAAGTCTGTGGGTGGGCAACCCAGGCATCTGTATTTTTTTAAGCACCCCATCATGCTAATGGTAGCCTGCATTGAGAACCAGTGTCATAAGCAAAGAGAAGCCAGTGAACATGGGATCGGGGTTTATGTGTGTTGTAGTTTAGGGTGAACCTGCTGATCTCCAAGTGCTATGGCGTGTGAGGGACTGATGGGGCTTGTAGATGTTCGTGTGAACAATTCTTAAAATGTTATACTCACAGTTATTTTTATTACTTGTAAGGAGGTGATTAGAGATGGCTCAGTATTCGAGCTTATGAATTGAGTTTAAGAAATTAAATACTATTCATTTATGCATGCGAATACTTTCTATTATGAGTATGTTTGTTTATTGATGGGGCAGAGTCTCACAGCCATGGGAAGAAAAATTGCTTAACTTGGCTCTAACCTGTTACACTGGCTTGCTCTTCCTCTGATGTGTTTTTAGTGCCACGCCTACCCATCCATCCTCATTTTCCTTTAGGAATTTGGTGTTGTGCCATGTGTCCAGGAAGGGTTCAGTAGATGTTAATTAACTCTGATTTCCAAGGAGGGAAATTCTACAGAGAATGCTGATCAGTTCCTTCTTTTTTTGTGCTGGAGATAAAACAAGAAAAATCGCAGCAGTAGAAAGTATCTGTTGAGTCTGAATGTGTGTGTGTGTGTGTGTGTGTGTGTGTGTAACCTGCTTCCATTAATAAGAAGAGAGGGTTGGGCCATAATTTGTGAGGTTAATGAATGATCTGGATCTTAGCCTGCTTCTCCACCACCAGGGGCTGGAAAGGGGAGTCAGTTGAAGAGCAGCAGAGTAGATTTTTCTCAGTGTGCCGTAGGTTGTATGTTACACCTCTCACCTTCCC
Source organism: Neophocaena asiaeorientalis asiaeorientalis (assembly GCF_003031525.2). Classification (NCBI taxonomy): domain Eukaryota; kingdom Metazoa; phylum Chordata; class Mammalia; order Artiodactyla; family Phocoenidae; genus Neophocaena; species Neophocaena asiaeorientalis. The sequence goes on along the minus strand of NW_020174429.1, from coordinate 7,907,217 downwards.
TTCATGTCCTGACTTTTGAACCGGTAATTCAAATCTCCATTTCCTTAAATTACCTTTATTCTTCTTCCCAATGCAATCTGGCTTTGTCACCAGAATTGCAAATTATTTTCTTCCTTACCCAGTTGTTTCTTATTTTGGAACACGACGTTGCAATCTATTGTCACCCAAGCTAAAGCCTGAAAGTCGTCCTAATCTTCCTCTTCTTCACCTCCATTCCCACAGCCATTGCCAGTTCAAGGTCCTCTTTCTCACATTGCCCTGCATCTAGCCTCTCCTACCTCCAATCTGCCCCCTGATTCCTCTGTGCACGACTCATTTTTCTCAAGCACCTGTAGGAAGAACTTTCTTGAAATATCTATATGCTTTCTAATCCCATCAACACCTGTCTGCCCTTCCCTTGTTGGTCTTGCAGAAGTCATGACCCCATATCAGAGATTCAGCCCTGCTACATTCCCATACAGAAAAACTTCTTGTTAATGTTTAGGACATCTGCAAACCCCACAAAGCAAAACTTCAAAAGTGGGACATCTGGAGGAGATGCAGCTGCTGTGGGTGGAAAATCTCTGATTCCTCTACTGGAGTGGGGACGAGCAGAGACAGTTTGAGGTTTTCTCCCCACTGGGTATGTGACAAACCCCATTCATGGTGTGAGATTATTCAATAGTACATTTGAATTTCTCTCCCAAGTTCATTTTTGCTGCCCCCAAGAAATTTTATTTTCATCTAGGATCCTAGAAGAACCTTACCTTCTTCCTCTGGACTCCAATGTGGTAGATTTAACTCAGCCATCTCTTCTCTTTTTTCTTTGTTTGTTTTCGTTTCTTTGTTTTTTGTCATCATCTCAGGCTCAAGATTAATAAAATAATGGTGTGTATATAGAACTAAAAGTTGTCGGTTTTAGACCCCATGGAGATACAGATTTAGGGATTGTGCAGTGATTAGTAATTCTTTACTACATGAGCATTCCCTTTTTTTTTTTTTTAGTTTATACACTTTATTCTTCTTAGCCATCCTCCAGAAAGGTCAAGAGTTAATTCTCTCCTAAATTTCTCTCTTAAATACAATCCATGCCCCATTCATGGAAGCAAAACAGTTTTTCTCTTAGGTTGGTGTTTCCTCCTAAGGCTCTCCTATGCCTTAATATCAGGGAGTTCATAAAATCAACACCCTTAGATTTTAATTTGGGGTATCCTGTAGGATTCTACAGCCCTAGAGAGCAGAGCAGAGGACATGGCTGTGTCTTTGTTTTTCCTCTCTCTTTTTTCAGGCATTTGTACATGGAAAACAACTAGGAAGAAAATCTGGGTATTCAATGCCTATCTGCTGGCAACAGAACTGGGCAACCATTTTATTCAATTGAAAATTACTACTATTGGCCTTCAATGCATTCCTGGGAATAAAGAAATCTGGTAAAGTATGAACATGTATATTTGTGGCCTGATTCATCCATTAAAATAGATTAGGACTTTGTACTCGTGCCTTGAATCTTTGTTAGGGAGTTGGTGGCCTTCAGGACTTGACATGAGGAATAAGTATTTTCAAATACTCATAACTGATGAGTGCAAAGAACTGCCTTTAGATGTCCCGTGTGTTTTGATCAATTGCTTAAAGGTATGTGACTGCCTGAATGACATAATGCTCTCCCCAAGACACAACTGCATTTTCCATGGACAACTGAGAAGTGGCAGTATCCACTGGTGCCTTCTGGGGGAATTGTTTAAGGTCAGAAGTCCAGCTCTCTTATGGTAGAGACAAATAAAATTCTTTGTGGGGGGGCTTCCCTGGTGGCACAGTGGTTGGGAGTCCGCCTGCCGATGCAGGGGACATGGGTTCGTGCCCTGGTCCGGGGAGATCCCACATGCTGCGGAGCGGCTGGGCCCGTGAGCCATGGCCGCTGAGCCTGCGTGTCCGGAGCCTGTGTTCTGCAATGGGAGAGGCCACAACAGTGAGAGGAAAGGCCATAGCAGTGAGAGGCCTGCGTACCACAAAAAAAAAAAAAAAATTCTTTGTGGGGTTACAAAATGTACTGAGGGCAGGGATATGGGTAGATATATCTTGAAATCTATTCATGTGCTTTTATGCAGAAGTGGGTTTCTCCAGTGTTGCACCTGAGATGAAATCTCAAGCTGGTCTCATTCAGCCTCCAACTCCCTGCCCTCTCCTCTAAGTTGAGGTGTGAAGGTACTCTCCTCTATGGGGTCAAGGTCTCACTTCCTTGAGGCTTACAAGTGTCCTAGACTTTTGAAGATGGGGGCTGTTCCACATAGGGGAATTTGGCTGAATGGGGCAGTCTGGAGGCCTCGGCATGTTCCACGCTGTCCAAGTGCAGGCAATTATGCACGAGATGTCCTTGAGGGACAGCTCGAGCAGCCCCCCTGGGGAAGCAACACTGGTGATGCTCACTCAACTGGGGACAATCAGAGGAGGCAGGATTAGCTCCCTCCAAGTTCCCTGGCTCTGGCCATTGGAGGTGCTCACTCAGAGGCTGGGTTCTCTCTCCAGGTTGAGTCCCACTTCTCCAAGTGGTCCTTTAGGTTCAGGGAGCCCCATTGGTCTCCTCACCGCCCAGAAATTTTGTAGAATGCCTATCTGGGCAACACAGTGTTCTTTCTTATACTTCTTTTTTTTTTTTTTTTTTTTTAAATAAATTTATTTATTTATTTTTGGCTGCGTTGGATCTTTGTTGCTGCACATAGGCTTTCTCTAGTTGTGGTGAGCAGGGGCTACTCTTTGTTGTGGTACACGGGCTTCTCATTGCGGTGGCTTCTCTTGTTGTGGAGCAGGGGCTCCAGTCGCACGGGCTTCAGTAGTTGTGGCTTGAGGGCTCAGTAGTTGTGGCGCACAGTCCTAACTTCTCCGAGGCAGGTGGGATCTTCCCGGACCAGGGCTCAAATCCATGTCCCCTGTACTGGCAGCAGATTCCTAACCACTGCACCACCAGGGAAGCCTCTTCTACTTCTTTTCTATTCTCTTCTCAGTTTGTTTATGGATAAACTTTTGAGTTGCCCTATGGGTGTATTAACACTTCTGGATTGGACCCAATCATCTCGTCCTTGTTATTTTATCATCATTTCAGAGAGACTCTAGATTGATGAAAGAATGTTGTATGGGACTAGTGAGTTATTGGTCTTAAGCCATGTGGGCGGTGAGGATAGTGACTCAGGGACTAGGCAGTAATTAGTAATTCTTTACTGTGTTCTCACACATTCTGCCAGCTCTATCCGGGCTTTGCCTTTTGATATGCAAAAACTTTTTCTCCGCTCAAAATCTTGGTTCTTGAAAATTAAAAGCAGTGACTTTCACTGATATTTTAGAAGTTGAAAGCTGAAATGGACTCTTTCATGTTGCTTTCTTACTACAAAAATCCTAATTCTCTCTGAAGCAGAGGGGACCTCTGATTGAGTTATCATTTCCATGCACAGGAATCTGTTCCGATTGCTCTCTGTCTTCTAACTCTTTCTAGCTCCTCAGTGTCTATAAGATAAAGTCCCAACTCCAAAGAGATTTAAAGGCATTTGTGGTCTGCATCACACTTCTTTCCAGCCTCATATCCTGCCTCCCTCCCAGGCTCCCTTTGCTGCAGTCATTTCCCAAAGATGCCTCACTTCCTCACAACATCATCCCTTTGTTCATGTTTATTCTCCACTATGGTACATTTCTGACCCTTCTCCATTTGGTGAGCTCTTATTTAGTCTTTAAGGCCCAAGTCTGATATTATTTCTCCTATGAAATATTTATGCATTCTCCATGTAGATTTAAACTCATCCCTCCATCCTCTGAAAGCATACTATTTACCACAAAAGCATAGCATCTATCACATGATATAATAATTAACTACAGCCTTCCTCACTATACTGTCAACTCCTGAGACAGAGACTATATCTGATTAATCTTTGCAAGTGTAGTATCTACCATGGAGACTAGTAGAGAGTTGATTCTCCATAAAAGTTTGTTGAGTTAGATACTAGAGAATTCTTTACAATAAAAATGTGTTTGGATTATGTTAATTTGGAATTTATGAGTTAGAGTGTTATTGCCATTTATAAGCAAACAACTAATATACTAATTAAAATTAATCCCTCTATTCATTAAAGCAGGTAGGTCCCTAATGCATTTCACTTGTCAGTCCTAGAGTTACTGTATGAATTTGAAATTTGTAAGCTTAATTTGTTTAAAAACCCCATCATTTACAAATTGGTTACTCTTCTCATTAGTACAAATTTAAGAGATTTTAAGATATTCCCACCTGGAGATATGCCATTTCCAGACCTATAATCAGTCATGAGGATCTCATGAAAACCCAATAGCTCTTCTGGCCACTGAACTGAGTTTCATTTGCTAAGCTTTCTGAAGGAGAGGGACAGAGTTTTGCCACCACATTCTACAGAAATATTCCTGATTCATCATTGGGTTAAGTCATAATTCCCTTATGAAATGAATTACCAGTGTGTCCACTTGGGTTCCCAGCCCCTCCTAGGGGACTTCAAGCCAATACCATCAGAGAGGACTTTGAAGCTGTCACTTAAGATTTGGATCTGCAGTGAGAAATCTTCCATTCCAAACATGGTCTGTATTTGGTTCAGACAAAGTGTCTTTTTGGTCATGATTCTTCAGAAATGTTGCCCTCCAAGTGGCTGTTCATTTTCATCTAGTTGTTCCTTTGAGAAACAGATGATGAAGGAATGGGGGTTTTAATTCGTGACTTCAGGAGATTGTCCTACTTCCTGAAGTCACACTATAGTGAAGACAGTCAAGGACAACAGTGTAGTCATATAGGTCTACGTCAGTCATGATCATTCTGCAAAGGGAAGAACCCTCCCCCTCCAAAGTTATGTGCTCTGCGCCAACAAAGGCATGCTCTGCATGGGCAGTGAATGCCAAGTGATGGGAACAGATGTAATGGAATTATTCCAGCAGTATTTTTTCCATACTTTAAAAGTCATAGAGAATAAAAAGTAATAGGACTTCAACCTCCATTTTAGAATCAGCCTGATTATTTTAATTATAAGAGAAAAGAATTCAGTTCTATAAGTACCTAGGAGGCATGGTTCTGTTCTCTTCTGGTCACCATTTGCTATTCTCAGAAAGAGTATGAAAGAAACTTGAGGTTACTTCTGAGTTCCAACTGCTGGGGTAATTGTTTTGATCGCCATGATTTCTAGATTCTAGACCTTAGCAAGCTTGGACTCTAAGACCTGATAGTTACGTTTTTCCTTATTTGATGTCAAAGTTTCCAGACCCTTGGATAGTTATTGACCTTAGATAATCAGGGAAATGCTCACCTCTATCTTGACTTCCTGATTTCCTGAAACCTTTTCTCACCCTGTCCCACCTTGACTCACTGTGGCCCATTGTGACTCACTTTGATATTTTGGCAAAGGCTGTGACATTAACCATCAGGGTGCTGATTTAGAACCTGGGCTTCCTTTCTAACTTGTTCCCAAATCTGACCCGTTCTTCTGATCTTCTCCTATCCTCTGGCACTTACGCTTGATGTGATGCTTTGTAAGTTGGCGGCCTCTGGAGCAGACACAGAGGTAATGGCACATAACTATGATGAGCAGAGGCCTTTCTTAAGGTTGTGAATTTCAATGCAGGGAATCATATGTCTAGCTATAGCAGCAAATTAAGGAACAGCAATGTCGAGAAGACATGATACTCACATTCATTTGTTGGTGCCGATTTTGTGTGTGAAACTAGCTGTAAAATCTGACATTTTCTTTCAAACTCTCTATTTCACCACATCCTACTTTCCATTGCATCCTAGTAGCACAACAAGTAAACTACTTAGATAAATTAAGTTTGCTCTTCAATCATAAAACATTGTTTAAGTATTTTTTTGATAGAAGCCTTTCCTTCATATATTACGCAAAGCCCTGTCTTCCTAAAGAGGGTATGTTAAATGAAATTTAAGTTTTTTTTAAAAAATTCAAGTTCATCATTTCAAATGCCTCTGATATAATTGTTGCTTAGTTTTTATTGCTCTTATGTTCCCTGAAACCTTCACAGACTCACTTTTCTGTTGCTATGTAACAAATGTCCCCAAACTGAGTGGCTTACGGCAATAATCATTTCACTATCTCTCATGATTTTGTGAGTTGACGGGGCTCACCTGTGTGGTTCTTCTGTTCCATGTAATGTGATGGGGGCTGCATCCTGGGGGCTTGACTTGGCTGAACATCCAAGATAACTTCCTTCCATGGCTGGTGCTGGCTTTGCTGGGAACTCAGCTGGGGCTGTTGATCAGAGGGACTCTGTTCTCATCCATGTGGTCTCTCTAGGCAATTTGGGCTTCTCACAGCATGTCCACTGAGTTTCAAGAGAGCAAACTAACAGGTAAAAGTGAAAGCTGCAAGTCTCTTAAGGCCCTGCTCCAAAGATACACAGTGTCACATCCATCAAATCCTATTGGTCAAAGTGAGTCACAAGGCCAATCCAAATTCAATTAGGGTGCCATCTTTGAGGACTTGTTAGTAAAAATATCAAGCAAGTTTTCTTCTAGCAATAAAGCCCTAATTTCTGGAGGGATTACCCTAGTGGCTCAGACCCAGTTAGACTGTCTGTTGCTTCCAGTTTTGATCCCTGGTCCCTCGACTTTCTCTTTGTAGCTGAATACAACCGAGGTATCAGAGTCAGTCATTGGCCTCTGACCTTCTTGTCTAATGCATCTAGTTGACTACAAATTAGATGCTCCTCAGCTTCTTCCATGCTAACTGCCTAAACTATCCTTAGATATTTTCCCCTTTCCCTGTCTCTCTCAATGTCAACTCCCCACTTGCTGGGCCTCCTCTTATTCACTGAAAAATCTGATTTCTCCTTCTGGGATCTGTTTGACTTGGATCCAAATATCAGTCTGAACTGACTCACTACTACCTGAGTTCCACTAATGCAAGAGCTTTGCTTGGAGGCTGAACTTAGTTGCCTAGAACCTGTGTCTGCCTATGTAAGGGTGGTCACTATATCTGATTTTTTTCTAATGCAGTTTAATTCTGAAAACAATAAAATTGTTGGCCAGGTCATATTTGCTATTTATTTATTTCAAAGTGCCCAGGTCCCCTCCCCAGGGCCCAGTTGGTCATGCTGAGATAGCTACATATGTTTATGCTCCTTCCTCTGTGGCAGTATTCCCCTAGCACCTTATTTATGTTGACTCTGGCATGTCAGCTTGTAAAACCAAAGAATCTTTGCAGTAAAATAATCTTGCAAAGGTCAGTCATACCTTTAACACTGGTCCTCTTTCACCAATTTAGGAATATCCACCCTCTTAAAAAAACGCTAGCATTCTATAACACAGGCTTCTGGGTCATGTCTATTCATCTTATTTCATTCCCTTCCAAAAGAAACAGAACACGGGTTGGCATAAGGTGGATGTAGAATGTTTATGTAATGACATAGTTATTTTAAGATGTCTGACTAGGAAGCAGCTTGTTGCTGCTAAAACGCTTAAAAGAACACCCCAAACTGCCAGGACAGACTATTAACAAAATGTCATTTGAGCATGCATGATGCCTATGTGTATATCTTTAATTATTGAAGTCACATTTATTAATAGATTTCTTTAACCTCATATTCTAGACAGGTCCCAATTTCAATGAGTGAATTCTTCCTGTCTAAATGTTCCTAGTACCAGATAGTGAAAGCAGAATAATACCCTAACCCTGATTTCCCACGGTCCACTCAGATAACCAATAAACATTTAATGGTGTACAAACTGAGTGTCCACTGATGAATATGTATTTTCTGCAACAGTGATTCCAAAGAGTAGATAATGCATATTTATTGATTTGATTTGAATTCTAACCCAATTCAGTGGTAACTCATCTTGTAATTCATGGCATTGTACACTAATATAGTACAACATTTCAAGTGTTAAGTATGTGTCAAACACTACTCCAAGTCTTTTACATGTATTATCACTTTTGATACTCATGACAAACCCATGAGGTAGGTTAGGTACCATTATTATCCTTCCTTTATAGACAAGAAAACTGAGGCACAGGGGATAAACTAACTGTATCGTGTAGCATTGACAATGCCTCTGTCTTACCAATATGTAATTCAACAACAAAAAACTCAGCATAAATCTCATAGGTGTCTCATCATAAGCAACTTTATTATTCTTTTCTAGTACCTAGAGAGATGTGGGTTTGAAGAAGCAGGAGTGAAAAGGGCAGGGCAGGAGACATGGCCGAAGTTTACAAATTCTTCTTATGAACTCTTTCTGTAGAGGATAGAGGCTCATAAACTTATATGAGTGTGTATGTGTGATACATACACACACTCAGCGGCCATGGCTCACGGGCCCAGCCGCTCCGCGGCATGTGGGATCTTCCCGGATCGGGATACGAACCCGTGTCCCCTGCATCGGCAGGTGGACTGTCAACCACTGCGCCACCAGGGAAGCCCTATATATATTCTTTAACACCATACACTTACAAGTATGTATCAGTATTATGAATGGGCCAAAAAGTCTTGCCCAAAATAGGAAAGTCTTTAAAGATTATAAAACATTTCTTAAATAAAGGAGGCTTGCTCTAATGAATCAAATGAAGAATTATAAGGGCTTGTGTTTAAATCTAATGAGAATCATTTAACGGGCCTTGAGAAACCATCAGATCTTGGTTTGTGCCACCATTAAGCCAGCCAGGCTGTATCTATGGTCTCTTTAACTCTGACATTTTTGTGAATGTATAACTATGAGGAAAAGTGAGAACGGCATATATACCATCTTTGCCTGCAGAGGATGTGTTTACCCTATTTGTCTGAAGCAGATTTTATGACTTTGGTGGCTTTGGAGAGCTCGAAATAGTTTTCCCACTATGGGAAAAGCCGAAAAAGTTACACTTTTGGCTACCCTCTGTTTCTACATGGGACACCTGCCAATGTATTTATATATATGGAGACATCTTTTTAATTTGTGTGTGGACTGTGTTCCAAGTAGCATCCTTTGCTACCCCTGCTCCTTGACTACTTGCAGGTCCTGGAGCTGCCTGCCCCCATCTCCCCATATTTAGGTACTTATTTACTGTCATTGTCTGCCTAGTGGCCTTGTTGTCACAGCCCAGCAAGCCCTGGGTCTGGATCCCCTTCCAGTGCCACATGTGAGTGGATTCTTTTGCCTTATAAATTATTCCCATAAAGATTATTCCCATAAATGCCATTTCCATGACTGGTGAAAGGGGAGAGATTTCCGAGTTAACTGTATCTTCTACGTTCTGCTGTTCAAGGTTCTTGGTAGAAATTCAGTAGATTTGATTCATCTGCTTCCGAGCAGAAGGAAGAGAAGGCCAATATATCTGTGCTATTTGCTTTGGCAATATTAGGTGTTAGTATTGTTGTTTAGCTTAAAAGTCCCCCAAAACATTAATGCCAAATTGTCAGGACATAAAAGCCTTAGAGAATGATTACATTCAGACACCAATAAATCCTCATAGATGCTCAAATAATAATATTGTAAAGTAGATCATAATCTCAAATTTTTTCCTGGGCTTCCAAAGCAAAACTTCTCCAAGTCCTTTTCAAACCCTGCTTTAAAAGCTTTGACCCACCCTCTGGAATCTCTTGGATCAAACAGAAAATAACCCAGAGTAAAATCCCACACACTGGACTCCAAGTGCTTTCTGTGAGCAAGGCTTGATTCTATTGGATTGCTAGCAAGACGACTACAGTTCTTTTGTACTTTTAAAATAAACAAATATGTTTCATGGAAGCAAAAGATCTGGAAGCACTGTTAGAAGTATTGAAGTCTAGCCTACTGAAAGCAGTTAGAGGTCAGCTGAAGGTTGGCTTGTCTTTCCTAGGACATTTTTCTAGGCTGGGAGCCGCCCAAAGAGGAAAACACAATTCCATATTTGCTGTTGGGACACAGACGGACAGCATACAAGCTATGCATCTTTATTAGCAGCCATTGTGATGCAGCTGGAAGGGGAGCAGGAAAAGACTGTCATCAGGTTTCATCGCCTGTCCTAGGACAAGGTGTATGGCTCTGCCTCAAGCGCATGGCTTGGGCAAGGATGTCAGAGATGGATGAACATCATTACGTGAGTGTGTGGTCAGCACTCCCGATATGGAAGCCTCATCCCTTTCTCTTGATTTGCTGAGGGCATTCACCAAGACCTCCGTGGGGAAAACTGCCACTGTTGACCAGAAACACCCTCATTACTGGTGTTGTTTCCTGTTGTTGAGCATGTTCTGCAATTCACATTTTATTGTTTTAGCTGAGGCAGGGCCAGGGTTGACAAAATGTGAGTTTTTCATTAGTGGTCTCATTGTCCTACCCTTCCTGTTCTGATAAAGAGGCTGATCCAGAGGCTTATACCTGACTGCTCTATAGATGCCCATCTCCCACTGCTATATCCCTGGACATTAGTGGTACAGAAGCAGTGGGCAGCAAGGGTTACCCCTGGCCTCTTGCAGCTGTCCCCCTGAATTGGCTCTCCGCTTACCACCTACTGACGGCACTCACTTAGGTGGGAGTGAGTGTACTGAGCACATTGCCAGGACGAGTATGGGGCTTACCCAGTATGTATTATAAAGTTTACAAGGTTTGTTTTGTTTTTGTTTCTCCCATTCTCCTTTTGTGGAACCTTTCACTCTGGGCCCACAAAGTTTTGCTAATAACAAATGAAATCTTAAAGAAAACCCATCTCCTGTGTGAGTAGGAGGGGAATTTATTTTGAAAGTTACAGTTCATTTTCAGGAGTATTTAGTGCATTTTCAGGTGCATTTGGCCCAAATTGTCATCCGTTTTCAGGAGTATTTAGTCCATTTTCAGGCATACTTAGTCGAAATTTTAGTCCAACTCCAGGAGTACTTAGTCCAACTTTTAGTCCATTTTTAGGAGTATTTATATTTTTAAGGAGGCTACCTGGAAAGGGCAATGCTTATTGCAAACGATCATTCAGTAATAATCAAATTCTGGGTATTACCAAGGAAATAAATTTATTCAGGGATGGACTCCACTCATGTTAGATGGATGACTGTCTTTTTTATTTTTTAATTTTTTATTTTTTTGCGGTACGCGGGCCTCTCACTGCCGTGGCCTCTCCCGTCGCGGAGCACAGGCTCCGGACGCGCAGGCTCAGCGGCCATGGCTCACGGGCCCAGCCGCTCCGCGGCATGTGGGATCTTCCCAGACCGGGGCACGAACCCGTGTCCCCCGCATCGGCAGGCGGCCTCTCAACCACTGCGCCACCAGGGAAGCCCGACTGCCGTTTTTAAAAACCAATATGGCACATAGGACTGGAAAGTGTCTTCTGCCAATTTTGTTTTCAAGTCTACTTTTTATCCACCCTTCACAGCCATATTTCTGTTCTACTTAACAACAAAAGCAACCCCCCCCCAAAAAAACAAAACACACTGGAAGCCAATAATTGTACAGGGGGTCCAGGAAGACAAGAAGTGAAACTATTGAAGAAAGATATTAAGTGGCTAAAGCATGAGGGTGACTTGTGTTTATTTAGGGACGATCTGGATGCTTTACACCTGGAGCAGAAAGCATCCCATTAATAGGACTTGTCCAGATGATGAAAAAACATTTATAATGTGGGCATAACTCCACTTTCCTGATGAGGAGAAATTTAACAGAACTTATCCCTGAGGGCTTACCTTTCAGCTATTTGTACCACTTATTTCATTTAAATACTTCCAAGGTATGTAAAAAAAGACATGATCTATTTCAAAAAGTGCAATTTACGCTCCCAAGGCGTCCCATATTAGCTAGCACTTTGGCAAAAAATAAGCAGACCAGTAGGAAAGGAGATGACAGTGAAAAAAGAGTGAGTGTGGGCATAGATAGTAAATGGGTCAGGTTAAAATTAAATTAATTCACTGTCTTTATGTTCTATGTTAAACCAGAAATCCATGAAAGTTAGATGCACAGAAATAATGTTCAATGTCTTTCATTCAAAGTTTCCACAGTATTTTTTCTGGTTAAAGATGTTAAACTTAATATGTGGAATTTTTTGAAAGGAAAAAAGACTGAGCTTAAGTTAAATGTTTCTTTTGTTTTTTCTAATTATGAAATAATGCATGCGTTTTATAAAAAACAGTAATTACAATATAAAAAAAATTAAAATGACAATAATCTCACTACCAAGAAATAAGAACTGCTAATATTTTGATATATTTCCTTCTAAGCATTTTCTTGCATGCATGTGCACATAAAAACACACACATATATGTTTCACAGAAGTAAATATTCTGTATTTCGTTTTGAAGTCTTTTTTGAATATAATTAGAATATTAGAATATCCCCATACCATTTTACATATTCTTTAAACAAGAGTCCACTTAATGTTCTTTTATTACACATTGAGATCAGTCCTTATTTTTTTATACCATAGTAAAAGCTATGATGAGCATCCTAGTACAACAATTGTTGTACATTTATTTATTACTTTATTGAACTTTTAAAAAAATATATTCTGTGCAACGTCAATTTTATCTTTTTCTGATTTAGGGTGTATGTTTTTCTTATTATGTTGTAATTGTTCTTTATACGTTTATGATATCAACATTTGGTTAATATTTGTTGCAAATGTTTCCCCAATTTGTCATGTATCTTTTACATTTTGATGCTTTTATTCACATACAGAATTTGTGCCAAATCTATTGAGTTTTCTTTTGGTGTTTCTTCCATTGCTTTTAAGTTTTGAAAGTCATCACTCCAAGATCAATAAAATATTCACCTACATTTTCTCCTCATTTTGAAAATTATGGATGAACTTGTTGCTTACTGTTTTTAAAGAGACAATGGAGAAATATAATATAAAAACAGAGGTGCTTTTGTTTCCCACCCCTTCCTTTCTATCAGTCCTGATCCACGGATGCTCCCCCAATTTTTGATGATTTTACTTTTTACGTTTCATTAATTAACATCAGCTGGAATTTATTTTGTTGTGTGGTCTGAGGTGAAAACCTTATTTGAACATTTTTTTGTTCTTCCAGATAATGAGCCAATTTTCCCAACACCATTGTTGAATAATTCATTCCTTCCTCCTTGGCTTGTGAAGGCCCATATTTTTTGAGTTACAAAGACAGGAAACTCACAATGACATTATGCAACAGAAATAACCTGCCTTTAGTGCTTGAATACATGACTAGCTAAGCATGTGGTGATTATACAGCTATACTCTGTGTAGAGGCAGACCATGTCGCCGTAGGGCAAGCAATTGGATTGTCCATTTTTAACAGAATGTTCTCATTTGCTGAACCACACAAGTCTTTCATTTTTCAGTTCAGTTCAGTTCAATTCAACTGACTTAATTTCAACCAGTGTTTATTAAATGCTTATTATATGCATTCACTGTAGTATGTGAATTATGGTTGATCCAGTTTTGGATTTCAACCCAGCCCATTAGTAACTTGTCTAATAACTCAGGCAAAAGCCAAATAAAATTCCCCAGACAATTCTGGAAGAAAAGGAGGAGGCTTTGCTGAAATAATTTTAAATGAAGATCTCTAGGATTTGAACTGATAGCTTTTAGGGCTGCAGGGTGCCTTCGTGTTCTCATCTCAAAAGCCAACAATGACAAATTGTCCAAGTCATTTGGATTATGCCAGGGGAGCAGACTGAAAGCTTATAAGCACTATTGAGCTAAATAAATAAATAAAGCAACATATGTAAGTCAAGGAGACACATTCCTTTCCCCATATAAAAACATAGGAAGACAAAGATGCCTGCTATGCCCGGATAACTACCCATAGTTCATCAAGTGCAGAGGAGCGGGCAGAAACAACATTCATATCACAGATGCCACGAGTGTCTAAAATAATCATGTCCACAAATATTCTATTTTATTTGTATTTCTATTGCTTATCTTTTCTTTTCATCATGTTAGTATTCATCTTTTCATAGAATGGTATAAAAACAACCTGATGAGATTATATATTTTTGTGGTTCCTATTAGAGAAAACAAAATTATTCATATGATCCCATTAGAGTATGACAGAAAACTGCTGACAGGATGGAAATGTAACAAAGGTGTGTTTCTTCTGTTTGTAGTTACACTGCCTTTTTACTTTATCACTCCTGACATGTTGCCTATCACACCAGGCAGAGTACAGGAGACTGGGCAATGTTATCTGAAAACTTCATTCCTCCAGGGAGTTCAGGAGCACCTGCTAATTGCCCCACACCACTGCGTTTGCCTTCACCCTCTTCCTCCTGGGATCTCCATGGGGCAAAAGTTCCCACAATCCACATGATGATTTTTTTCAGTTTACTCAACAACATCATTGTTTTGAAATTTAGTTACAAGAATATTTTTTTAAACACAATGTACTTTTACTACCTAATATTCAGCATGCTTGCAACTTTATGTTTATTTGTGTGAATAGTGTCAGTTTTATTGTATAAATTCAGTATGGAGAATTTTGTGTATTCTGGTGTTTAAAACGGTGCCCATAATGGGAGCCCAATAATTATTTATTGACTGAATGTTGAATGAACCAATTATAGGAAAGACATTTTGCTGGAGATAGGGAGACACAAAGATGTGTGACATATTGTTTCTATTCTCAAAGTACTTACAGTAGAACTGGGAGCCATGACAGACACAAAATGAAATAGGAGGAGAAGCCAATAATACAAGAGATGTCTTTCAAAAGCATACAAAGTATCCAATTAAAGGTACCACAGTCTGTGCTTGTATCAGAGACAGTGTTTAACAAATGAAACACTCCTACACATTTTTCATCCCCCCTCATAGTTAACAGGACCAAGCCAGTAGTGCTAGCTCCATTCCATGGAATGTGAATGCAGTTTTGTGTGGCTCTTCAGGGTGGAGGCCAGTATGACCCTTCCATCTTGCTCTTCCTCTGCTGGGGCAAACTTAGAGACCATGGCATAGCTATGATATGCAAGCAGCCTGGATCCCTGAGTCACCACTTGGAGGACTGGTGCCCTGTGAAGTCACTCAATCCACCACATCCTATGATGTGAACCAGAGACAAACCTTTATATTAAGCCATTGATTTGCTTGTGTGACAGCTAGAGTGAAATATCCTAATAAAATATCATTTTCAGGAGGTTGGAAGGTCATAGAAGGCTTCTGAAAGTGGTGGATTAAGGCTGGACTTTACTCAGTGCTTAAAAATTGCTAAAACTAAGGAAGAGCCAATTTTTTTTTTTTTTTTGGAGAAATAGAAAAAAATCCATCTTAAATTTCATATGGAATCTGAAGGGACCCTGAAGAGTCAAAACAATCTAAAAAGAAGGACAAAGCTGTATTTCTCACATTTCCTCATTTCAAAACTTAATTCAAAGCTAGAGTAATCAAAACAGTATGGTAGCGGCATAAAGACAGACATAGATATCAATGGAATAAAACTGAGAACCCACAAATGTACTCTCACGTATGTGCTCAAACGATTTTTGACAAGGATACCACAATGATTCAGTGGGGAAAGAACTGTCTTTTCAACAAACGTAAAGTAAATATCCACATGCAAAAGAATGAAATCAGTCCCTTACCTTGCATCATATACAAAAATAGATGTAAAATGGGTCAAAGACCTAAATGTTAAGAGCTAAAACTATAAAACTTAGAAGAAAAAATATGAGAAAAGTGTTATGACATTGGATTCGGCAATGATTCCTTAGATATGACACCAAAAGCACAGGCAACAAGGGAAATAATCAATTGGACTGTGTAACAATTTTTAAACTTCTAGGCATCAAAGGAAGCTATCAACAGAGTGAAAGGACAGCTTACAAAGTGGGAGAAAACATTTGCAAATCATATATCTGATTAGGTGTTAATATCCAGAGTACGTAAAGAACTCATACAAATAACAACAAAAACACATACACACACGTAACAACAACAGCAACCCATTAAAAAATGGGCAAAAGATTTGAATAGACACTTCTCCAACAAAGATGTACAAATGGCCAATAAGTACATGAAAAGATGCTTAACACCACTAATCATTAGGGAAATGCAAATCAAAACCACAGTGAGATATCCCCTGACACCCATTAGGATGGATACCATTCAAGAATGAAAAACAGAAAATAATGTAGACAAGAATGTGGATAAATTGTATCCCTTCTCCACTGTTTGTGGGAACGAAAAATGGTGTAGCTGCTGTTGGAAACATATGGAGTTTCCTCAGAAAAATTAAAAATGGAACTACTATATGATAGAACAATTCCACTTCTGGGTATATACCCCCAAAGAATTAAAAGCATGGTCTCGAAGAGATATTTGTATACCTATGTTCATAGCAGCATTATTCACAATAGCCAAGAGTTGGGGGCAGCACAAATGTCCATTGACAAGTAAATGGATAAACACAATGTGGTCTCTACACACAATGGAATATTATTCAGCCTTCAAAAGGAAGGAGATTCTGGGCTTCCCTGGTGGCGCAGTGGTTGAGGGTCTGCCTGCCATTGCAGGGGACACGGGTTCGTGCCCTGGTCTGGGAAGATCCCACATGCCGCGGAGCGGCTGGGCCCGTGAGCCATGGCCGCTGAGCCTGCGCGTCCGGAGCCTGTGCTCCACAACAGGAGAGGCCACAACAGTGAGAGGCCCACGTACCACAAAAAAAAAAGGAAAGAAATTCTGACACATGCTACAACATGGATGAAACTTGAGTCTCTTATGCTAAGTGAAATAAGCTAGTTACAAAATACTGTATGATTCCACTTATATGAGGTATTTAGAATAGTCAAATTCAGAAACAGAAAGTAGAATGGTGATTGCCAGCATCATGGGTAGAAGGAAATGTGTAGTTTTTCAATGGGTACAGAGTTTCGGTTTTGTAAGATGAAAAGACTTCTCGACATGTGTTGTACAACAATGTGAATGTACTTAACACTATTGAATTGTACACTTAAAAATGGTTAATGATAAATTTTATGTGTATCTTACCCAATTAAAAATTTTAAAATTAAGACAATAAATACAGATGGCAAATAAGCATATGAAAAGATGCTCCACATTATATGTCATCAGGGAAATGCATATTAAAATAGTAGTGAGATACTACAACACTCCTATTAGAGTGGACCAAATCTGGAACACCGACAACACCAAACACTGGCAAAGATGCGGAGCAACAGGAACTCTCATTCACTGCTAATGGGAATGCAAATTTGTACAGCCACTTTGGAACACAGTTTGGTGGTTTCTTACAAAATTAAACATACTCTTACCATACGATCCAGCAATCTCCCTCCTTAGTATTTACCCAAAGGAGTTGAAAACTTATGTCCACACAAAAATTTGCACATGGATGTTTATAGCAGTTTTATTCATAATTGCCTAAACTTGGAAGCAACCAAGATGTACTTCAGTAGGTGAGTGGATAAATAAACTGTAGTACATTCAGACAATGGAATATTATTCAGTGCTAAAAAGAAATGAGCTATCAAGCCATGAAAGTGTATAGAGGAAACTTAAATGCATATTACTAAGTGAAAGAAGCCAATCTGAAAAGGCTTCTAGTAGGTGTGATTCCTACTATATGACATTCTGGAAAAGGCAAAACTATGGAGCAAGTAAAATGATCAGTGGTTGTCAAGGATTGGTGTGGGGACAAGTGAATAGGGGGAGCTCCGAGGATTTTTACGGCAATGAAAATACTCTTACAATACTATAATGATGGGACTTCTTTTCAGTTTACTCAACAACATCATTGTTTTGAAATTTAGTTACAAGAATATTTTTTTAAACACAATGTACTTTTACTACCTAATATTCAGCATGCTTGCAACTTTATGTTTATTTGTGTGAATAGTGTCAGTTTTATTGTATAAATTCAGTATGGAGAATTTTGTGTATTCTGGTGTTTAAAACGGTGCCCATAATGGGAGCCCAATAATTATTTATTGACTGAATGTTGAATGAACCAATTATAGGAAAGACATTTTGCTGGAGATAGGGAGACACAAAGATGTGTGACATATTGTTTCTATTCTCAAAGTACTTACAGTAGAACTGGGAGCCATGACAGACACAAAATGAAATAGGAGGAGAAGCCAATAATACAAGAGATGTCTTTCAAAAGCATACAAAGTATCCAATTAAAGGTACCACAGTCTGTGCTTGTATCAGAGACAGTGTTTAACAAATGAAACACTCCTACACATTTTTCATCCCCCCTCATAGTTAACAGGACCAAGCCAGTAGTGCTAGCTCCATTCCATGGAATGTGAATGCAGTTTTGTGTGGCTCTTCAGGGTGGAGGCCAGTATGACCCTTCCATCTTGCTCTTCCTCTGCTGGGGCAAACTTAGAGACCATGGCATAGCTATGATATGCAAGCAGCCTGGATCCCTGAGTCACCACTTGGAGGACTGGTGCCCTGTGAAGTCACTCAATCCACCACATCCTATGATGTGAACCAGAGACAAACCTTTATATTAAGCCATTGATTTGCTTGTGTGACAGCTAGAGTGAAATATCCTAATAAAATATCATTTTCAGGAGGTTGGAAGGTCATAGAAGGCTTCTGAAAGTGGTGGATTAAGGCTGGACTTTACTCAGTGCTTAAAAATTGCTAAAACTAAGGAAGAGCCAATTTTTTTTTTTTTTTTGGAGAAATAGAAAAAAATCCATCTTAAATTTCATATGGAATCTGAAGGGACCCTGAAGAGTCAAAACAATCTAAAAAGAAGGACAAAGCTGTATTTCTCACATTTCCTCATTTCAAAACTTAATTCAAAGCTAGAGTAATCAAAACAGTATGGTAGCGGCATAAAGACAGACATAGATATCAATGGAATAAAACTGAGAACCCACAAATGTACTCTCACGTATGTGCTCAAACGATTTTTGACAAGGATACCACAATGATTCAGTGGGGAAAGAACTGTCTTTTCAACAAACGTAAAGTAAATATCCACATGCAAAAGAATGAAATCAGTCCCTTACCTTGCATCATATACAAAAATAGATGTAAAATGGGTCAAAGACCTAAATGTTAAGAGCTAAAACTATAAAACTTAGAAGAAAAAATATGAGAAAAGTGTTATGACATTGGATTCGGCAATGATTCCTTAGATATGACACCAAAAGCACAGGCAACAAGGGAAATAATCAATTGGACTGTGTAACAATTTTTAAACTTCTATGCATCAAAGGAAGCTATCAACAGAGTGAAAGGACAGCTTACAAAGTGGGAGAAAACATTTGCAAATCATATATCTGATTAGGTGTTAATATCCAGAGTACGTAAAGAACTCATACAAATAACAACAAAAACACATACACACACGTAACAACAACAGCAACCCATTAAAAAATGGGCAAAAGATTTGAATAGACACTTCTCCAACAAAGATGTACAAATGGCCAATAAGTACATGAAAAGATGCTTAACACCACTAATCATTAGGGAAATGCAAATCAAAACCACAGTGAGATATCCCCTGACACCCATTAGGATGGATACCATTCAAGAATGAAAAACAGAAAATAATGTAGACAAGAATGTGGATAAATTGTATCCCTTCTCCACTGTTTGTGGGAACGAAAAATGGTGTAGCTGCTGTTGGAAACATATGGAGTTTCCTCAGAAAAATTAAAAATGGAACTACTATATGATAGAACAATTCCACTTCTGGGTATATACCCCCAAAGAATTAAAAGCATGGTCTCGAAGAGATATTTGTATACCTATGTTCATAGCAGCATTATTCACAATAGCCAAGAGTTGGGGGCAGCACAAATGTCCATTGACAAGTAAATGGATAAACACAATGTGGTCTCTACACACAATGGAATATTATTCAGCCTTCAAAAGGAAGGAGATTCTGGGCTTCCCTGGTGGCGCAGTGGTTGAGGGTCTGCCTGCCATTGCAGGGGACACGGGTTCGTGCCCTGGTCTGGGAAGATCCCACATGCCGCGGAGCGGCTGGGCCCGTGAGCCATGGCCGCTGAGCCTGCGCGTCCGGAGCCTGTGCTCCACAACAGGAGAGGCCACAACAGTGAGAGGCCCACGTACCACAAAAAAAAAAGGAAAGAAATTCTGACACATGCTACAACATGGATGAAACTTGAGTCTCTTATGCTAAGTGAAATAAGCTAGTTACAAAATACTGTATGATTCCACTTATATGAGGTATTTAGAATAGTCAAATTCAGAAACAGAAAGTAGAATGGTGATTGCCAGCATCATGGGTAGAAGGAAATGTGTAGTTTTTCAATGGGTACAGAGTTTCGGTTTTGTAAGATGAAAAGACTTCTCGACATGTGTTGTACAACAATGTGAATGTACTTAACACTATTGAATTGTACACTTAAAAATGGTTAATGATAAATTTTATGTGTATCTTACCCAATTAAAAATTTTAAAATTAAGACAATAAATACAGATGGCAAATAAGCATATGAAAAGATGCTCCACATTATATGTCATCAGGGAAATGCATATTAAAATAGTAGTGAGATACTACAACACTCCTATTAGAGTGGACCAAATCTGGAACACCGACAACACCAAACACTGGCAAAGATGCGGAGCAACAGGAACTCTCATTCACTGCTAATGGGAATGCAAATTTGTACAGCCACTTTGGAACACAGTTTGGTGGTTTCTTACAAAATTAAACATACTCTTACCATACGATCCAGCAATCTCCCTCCTTAGTATTTACCCAAAGGAGTTGAAAACTTATGTCCACACAAAAATTTGCACATGGATGTTTATAGCAGTTTTATTCATAATTGCCTAAACTTGGAAGCAACCAAGATGTACTTCAGTAGGTGAGTGGATAAATAAACTGTAGTACATTCAGACAATGGAATATTATTCAGTGCTAAAAAGAAATGAGCTATCAAGCCATGAAAGTGTATAGAGGAAACTTAAATGCATATTACTAAGTGAAAGAAGCCAATCTGAAAAGGCTTCTAGTAGGTGTGATTCCTACTATATGACATTCTGGAAAAGGCAAAACTATGGAGCAAGTAAAATGATCAGTGGTTGTCAAGGATTGGTGTGGGGACAAGTGAATAGGGGGAGCTCCGAGGATTTTTACGGCAATGAAAATACTCTTACAATACTATAATGATGGGACTTCCCTGGTGGCGCAGTGGTTAAGAACCCACCTGCCAGTGCAGGGGACACGGGTTCTAGTCCTGGTCCAGGAAGATCCCACATGCTGCGGAGCAACTAAACCTGTGAGCCACAACTAGTGAGCCTGTGCTCTAGAGCCCACAAGCCACAAATACTGAAGCCTGCATGCCTAGAGCCCATGCTCCACAACAAGAGAAGCCACCGCAGTGCAAGAAGAGTAGCCCCTGCTCGCTGCAACTAGAGAAAGCCTGCGTGCAGCAACGAAGACCCAATGCAACCAAAAATAAATAAATAATAAATAAAATTTTTAAAATACTATAATGATGGATATATGTCATTATACACTTAGCTAAACCCATAGAAAATACAACACCAAAAGTGAACCCTAAGGTAAACTATGGACTTTGGGTGATTACGATTTGACAACATAGGTTCATCAGTTGTACCAAATATACCCTCTAGTGAGTGATGCTGATAATAGGGAGGCTGTGTATATTGGGGTCATGGGATATATGGGAACTCTCTGTACTTCCCTCTCAATTTTGCTGTGAACTTAGCACTGCTCTAAACAAATAAAGTCTTAAGAAAACATTAAGGGGATGAGTTTTATTTCTTCTTATGTTTCAGATATGAAATTAATTTTAGCAGAGAGAGGAAAAGAAATCTTTCTATTCCTAGGAAAAGAGCCTCTCTGGATACATACTAGTCACACTTGCAGTTCACTGTTGAATCTGGATAACTCTAGCCTGTAAACATTGTATTGGGTTGGCCAAAAGTTTCGTTTATTTTTTCCGTAAGTTGGCTCTCGTAGCACTCAGTTGTCTTTAACTTCATCTGAAACAATTTTGTTTGATTGTATGTGACAGCTGTCATATCAGCATGCATTTAAAAAATGACTTATCAAAATTGGTGAATTTTTGTGTAGCTATTTTAATATTGAAGATGGAAGAAAAAAAGCAACATTTTCGGCATATTATGCTTTAGTATTTCTAGAAAGGTAAAAACACAACTGAAACACAAAAAAAGATTCGTGCAGTGTATGGAGAAGGGGCTGTGACTGATCGAATGTGTCAAAAGTTGTTTACAAAGTTTCGTGCTGGAGATTTCTCATTGCATGGTGATCCACGGTCGGGTAGGCCAGTTGAAGTTGATAGCAATCAAACTGAGACATTAATTGAGAACAATCAACATTATACCACACGGGAGACAGCAGACATACCCAAAATATCCAAATCAAACGTCGAAAATCATTTGCACCAACTTGGTTATGTTAATCGCTTTGATGCTTGGGTTCCACATAAGTTAAGCAAAAAAAAACCTTCTTTTTTTTTTTTTTAAATATTTATTTATTTATTTGGCTGCACTGGGTCTTAGTTGGGGCATGCAAGATCTTTAGTTGCAGCATGTGGGATCTAGCTCCCTGACCAGGGATCGAACCCGGGCCCCCTGCATTGGGAGCCCGGAGTCTTAGCCACTGGACCACCAGGGAAGTCCCAAAAAAAAAAACCTTCTTGACCGTATTTCTGAATGTGATTCTCTACTTAAATGTAATGAAAACATTCCGTTTATAAAAGAAATTGTGATGGGAGATGAAAAGTGGATACTGTACAACAGTGTAGACTGGAAGAGATCATGGGGCAAGTGAAATGAACCAACACCAAAGACCAGTCTTCATCTAAAGAAGGTGATATTGTGTATATGGTGGGATTGGAAGGGAGTCCTCTATTATGAGCTTCTTCCAGAAAACGAAACGATTACTTCCATCAAGTACAGCTCCCAGTTAGACCAACTGAAAGCAGCACTCAACGAAAAGCGACCAGAATCAGTCAACAGAAAACACATAACCTTCCATCAGGATAATGCAAGACCGCATGTCTCTTTGATGACGAGGCAAAAACTGTTACAGCTTGGCTGGGAAGTTCTGATTCACCCACCGTATTCAACAAATATTGCACCTTCAGATTTCCATTTATTTAGGTCTTTACAAAATTCTCTTAATAGAAAAAATTTCAGTTCCCTGGAAGACTGTAAAAGTCACCTGGGACAGTTCTTTGCTCAAAAAGATAAAATGTTTTCAGAAGATGGAATTATAAAGTTGCCTGGAAAATGGCAGAAGGTAGTGGAACAGAAGGGTGAATACGTTGTTCAATAAAGTTCTTCGTGAAAATGAAAAATGTGTCTTATTTTTACTTAAAAACCGAAGGCACTTTTTGGCCAACCCATAGCTTTTTAGTAACCTTTAGTCAGTGGAACAATGACAAACAAAGGCTCTAAGGCTCATGCTATCAAGAAACTTACCTGAATTCTCCATTGTGCTATATGCTCATGCTTTTAATAAACAAGGTCCCATCAACGAGAACTAGAGGAGATCTGAGTTCTCACAATGGTACCACTCCTAAGGCCATATGTGCCTGCCCATTCCTGACCTCAAGTTCCTCACTTCTAAGTAAAGGTAGTGAGCTCATTCTTTTTGCTACGTTCCTTCACAGCATAACTGGCTTATACTTGCTGCAAAGATATATATTTCTCTATATGTGTTTGTGGGGAACTGTTTCTATTTTATTATTATATTATCATCATTACTTATTTTCTAAATTATCAATATTCAAACACTTTTAAATTTTGGAATAAATAAAATTCTATCAGTGAGAATCCAAAGAGAGACCAAGACAGGTATAGAAATGGAGGGAATTTAATAAAGGGGATTCACTATAGAGTAGTTGGAAGAGCTAAAAATAGTGAGTTGCTGCTACTCTTAGGGTGATAGGGTAAGGGGAAGAGGTGGAGGTCCAGATAGCCAACATGTGGGAGCTGGAACCATGGAGAATATCTTGTGGGAGCTGGGACCATGCTGGAATGACACAGGAGCTGCTGGAGGACCTCCTGAGGTGTCATGAAGTGGACTTCTTCCCTCCTTCCACCCTCTAGTTTCCACCAGTGCTGCCATTGACATAACCTTAATGGAAGTCAATGAGCAAGGGAGCCTGGGAAATGTAACTTACAGAGACCAGCTCTCCAGAGAGCCAAAGAGGGGAAGGATGGAAGATGGACCTAAGAGCTACAGACAAATGACCAGGTCAAATATAAAACCTGAAATACATGTCTATATATCAAGGCTACAGTGAGGTATACCACTTCCCCTATAGATGAGTAATTATTTGGGACAGGGATTAGAGGTCACTGGAAGACTTTTTGGCAAATACTTAAGGTGTGTGTCCTTTAACCCCCAAATCTCTTCACAAAGTCATATCAATTGTTCTTGGGTGAGGTTGTGGAAATGCAAGAACACTGAGAACAGAACTTCAGAACCACAAATTAATTGGGGTGGGAGGAGGGGACAGCACGGCAACCCCCTAAAGGAAATGGTCCTCAGCGTAGAAACATTTTATTTGGGACACAAGATGCTAGATTCAGAAGTGGAAACCTCTCAGTGTCCTCAGAGAATGAAAACACCCTGGCAATCAGAGCCTTTCCTTCAGCCAGCAATAAACTCTTTTCTTAGAAGACAGAAGCTGTAAGAACGTCTTCCCGTTCTCCATGGATGAGTTTTCTGGTGGGACACTCTGAACCTCTTAAAAAATTCAGATCAAGTTTTCTCAGCTTTCACAACGTGATTTCAATCGCATGAACTGTGAAAAACACACCGACTCAACACAGCAACATAAAAGCTTTTGAAGTTGACTCAAAGTGTTGTGGTTGTTTTTGTCCGTGAATGAAAAAAATGAAAGAATTGGACATTAGGCTCTTATCTCAGAGGAAACAAAGGAGAAGAAAGTGAAAAACTGAATATTCAGAGAGAGGAATGGAATTAGGCCACCTTTCATAATATTAGTGGAAATTGTTAAATCTTTATAAATCTTTCTTCAGAAACAGCCCTATCTGAATCATGTGGGCAACTTTTAGTCCAATGGGTCTCCTTTCTGGATGTCCTCAACCCCTAGTCCATCAAAGACTTTAGTTTTCCTCTTTATAATTTTGCCTCTTATTAATTCTAGAGATTAGTGGAAAAGAGAAAATGTCTGTTTCCTATGTGGTAAGATTTCTAAGGAATAATACCAACACTTCTGATAATGCCCCACTCTGCTCTGTGTGTGTGTGTGTGTGTGTGTGTGTGTGTGTGTGTGTAGGTTAGTGAGAGCTACAAAATAGACCTAGAACTTGGGAATTTCTTTCAGAAGTGTCACACGGTAACCATCCAGCCCCATCCAGGCTGCCCTGTGAACTTCAAGCGATCGTCCAATTGAGTCTTAGATCACATATAACCTGGAAAAGCATTTCGGCCTCAGAATAATTTTAGGTCAAATGAGGCCTGGGGAGCTGCAGCTTAATTTGATCCATTGCAGCAGGGAAACAACAAAAGACTTTTAGATATTTGGTGGCACTTGTCCCACCAGAAAGTAATATTTAGCACTCTGGGTCAATTCAATATTGAATTATATCAGTTAAGCAGGGAACTCAACTAATACAGGCTTTGTCTAAACACTCTTTCTATATTTAACTCTGCATGCCATGAACTTGCTAGATAGGAAATTCTGAGTTTAATAATATTTAAAACCTTCTTAATAGAAGCACCACCTATACCTTGATTTGTGTTCTAAGAAACAGGAGCGCTCTCTCTAGATGTCTTGGTGGGAGCTAAGCTGAGCTGCCCAGGGTCTGGACCCAGGCGATGCTCTGTGGGGATGAGAATGGTAACTGCCAGTGAGTGGTTGTGAAGGAAATGAGGCTCACAGGTACACGGGTAATTAGCCTGTGTACCTCTCCTCATCTTTAGGGAGGCAAAGGGGGAGCAAATGTTCTATGGTAATTCACTCTCTCTGAGCTGCGCTTCCCTTTTCCACCTTTAAGTCTGCTGACGATGCTCATTGTAACCCAATTTCCCTTGCAGGGGAAGAGGAACACAACTCTCCAGGGATGCCCCAGTTTCCCGATTCCCTTTGGGTATCTTCCTGCTTCATCCTCACCTCAAATCTGCCAGAGACTTGATTAGGACTTTAAAGTTTTCGTTTTTTTTTTTATTCCCAGACAAGAAAAACCTTATCAGTCAGTTGGAATATTGCTGTAAAACCTTGTTTTGAATGGGTGTGTTCTGTCAGATTGATTGGAAATTTCTGCCTAGAATGTTTAATTATCACCTAACTAAGACAGGCTTGCATTAGTCTCTTTTTTTTATGCCTTGAGACTTGCCAGTGGCAGGGTTAAGTCTTGCTTGACTGACAGCTGTCAGTGGCCCATATGGAAATGAAAAATAATGTGACAGGCTGAAGGTAAAGAAGTTTCACCCTGACAGTGACCTGTGCCAGTGTTCCTTTTCTCTATTCTAGGTTTTTAAGGCAGATGCCTTGGCCATGTGGTGCATTGACTTGTCCATGAGAAGGGTGTGTTCTGGGCAATGACTGTGGAGACCTGTCAGGCTATCCCCATCATAACTCAGATGCTGAGCTGTCTGGGTTGGACAGACCACACCACTGAATGATCCACTGCTCTGCTCTGAACCACTCAGATGCCTGAAACCAACTGATTCTACTCAGTAGAGCTGAATCAATGCCCATTGAAGCCACACCCAGTGTATTTAAAATGATGTAGGCATCTTTATAAGACCAAGATGGAAGATGTTATAGGTCATAGCTCCATAGGGTCTTATTTTAAAAATCTGGTGTGTGAAGTCTAATGGTGTTTCTACAGCCCCCAGGAGGGAGAGTTCCAATTTCTTTTTTATTTCATTCATCTTGAACAGCACCCCAAATTGATTTCTTGGAAACATCAGCTTTTTTTTTTTTTGTAAATTGTTAGTAGTGTCTTTTTAATACATGTAGTCAAAGCACAGTTATTTGTACAGATGAAAGTAGAAGTACCTTGCCAATAATTCTTCACTCATTTTTATCTGGGCTCACATATATAGATATTTTGTAGGTATTTATTTCAAAGATCAATCATTTTATGAAAAGTGTAAAGCCACAATGCTTTGCTTCTGTGGACTAGCCTTCAGAGATTATGCAGAAACTCATATGTGGGTAGAATTAAAACATTTTTCAAAATGTATAGATGGCTATATTCAAGGAAACATCAGCTTTTGTCACACTGCTCACCCACTCAGAGGCCTCCGCTGAGTGGAAGACAGCCCGTTGCTGACAATAGAAGTCCAAACTCAACTTGGATTCAAGGCTGCGCAGGGACCATCATCAACCCATCAGTCCAAACACATCTCCTGCTCCCGGGAGCTCCACTTCACCAAACTCTCTCCTCCCAGTTCCCTGAACCCACCTCTCCCATTCTTAATTCCAGCCTTGACTTGGGCTTTCTTCTATTTCCTCCTCCTCTAAGTGGATGTCTCCCAGGAATCCTCACTAGACTTCTTGCCTTAACAGTAATTGGCTTTCTCTGGGGCCACAGAGTCTCCTGGGGCTCAGAAGAGCAAAGGTTGTTCATTCTCTATGCTCCACGTGACCCAGGGCAAGAGAGGGGAAGGGAGGACTAGGGCATGTTCCTTGACCCCCATGGCCACTCTGCCCTCATTGTTCTTCCACCCTTGCAGAAAGTCTTCATCTATTTGGATACTTATGGCAGCACCCTTCCAGACTACCCTCTAGTGTATAGCTTATTTTCTCTCTCATCTGTGGAGTCCATGCCACTCTATGCCCCAAACCATGATTTTGCTTTCTGACTTGTGATTCAAATTTCTGCCAGCCATCATAATAAGCATCGTCAGTGTATGTTCAAGTAATCCATCTAAGGCCCCCTCATTCTTTCCCTTGAAATTGTCAGATCCCAAGACCTTTACACCATATCTGTTGCAGTAGCGTACTTTTCTGGCCATACTCAGAATGGTTCCACCTTTGGAACCTCTAATTATATCTCTCTGTCCTCCCAACTCAGTCTTTTACCACCATTAGATGTGTTCACTAGCCTCACAGAGTCCTCCAGACTTTGGACCGTTTAATTTTCACTTATGTATCTAGCTTCGATCTCAATGACATGTCATTTCAATTGTTCACTGGCTGATCGCCTCCCTTATCTCTTTGGTCTTCAGGTATATTTACCCTGTAAGGCACAGCTTCCTGATCATCCAACCACACGTTTCCTCTGCTCTTAGAAATGAATTTCTGAGCTACTGAAGGAAAAGAAAATGTTGTGGTCAAATAGTGCTTCATAACGTGAAACAGGAACACTGTGGCCATGTCTGAAGAGTGTTTCCTTTTAGAATCTTTAACAGGAAGTTCCAATGTGGTGCAGAGGAATGAACATAGCCGGGAACCTGGAGGTTCTGTCTTTAATACCACAGTAATACCAATGTCCCTTCGGACACTTTCCTTCCCTCCTTCCTTCCTCTTTCCATTAATAACTACTTTTTTCCTTTATCTTCTCCTTTTCCTTTCACAAACATTGATTAATCATCTATATCATTTGTGTCTCTGGGGACACAAGAACAAATAGGACATAGGTCCTGTCCTCAAGGAGCTCCCATGACGGTAGGTTAGGACATTGTTTACTCTGGTGGTGTGCAATAGGAGAGCTGTAGTGGTGGAGACACAGATGGGGGAGAAGCCAACTCTGCCTGGGAGAATTGTTTAAGGTTCCAGAGAGAAGATGGTTTTGATGTAGGTCTAATCCATCTTCTGAAGGCATTGATCCATACAGGTAGAGTAACTATGCCTCAAGTTCAAGAGCCCATGTCAATTTTGGTATTCTGGGTTATTTCCTTTGGTAATCAACAGAGTGTAAACTTACATCCTTTATTTGTGATGTGTAGTCCCATTGAAACATCCCAGTTATGACTCTTCATTCAGTCACCTTCTCTAGAACTGAGCCCTCAGAGGAGCTCATCAGTGTACACAGCTTCCTCTAGAACACAGTGTCCAATATGGTAGCCACTGGACACATATGGCTATTTAATTTTGAATCTAAATTAATTAAATTTAAACAATATTAAGATTCAATTCTGTGGTTGCATTAGCCACATGCCACATGTGGCTGGTGGCTACCGTAATGGACACAGGGATCCAGACCACTTCCATCATTGCAGAAAGTTCTATTGAACCGCTCTGGTCTAAAAGCTACTTCTTCCATTATTCTTTTTATCTTATTTTCCAACAGATCTAACTGTGCTAGCCAGGCTAGACCATGAGTCAGGTCCCTTCCTTGCCATATCCTTAGCAGCGGGCCTAGCTCCTTGCCAGAGGGCAACAGAAATGGAGAAGGATGTCTTGGAGACACTTTACCTCATTCAATTTCATAACTGTGGCAACAGGCAGGTCCACCCTATGGGAAATATTGTCAATAGAAATTATTTACTGTACTCTTACTACATGCCAGGCACTCTGTTAAGTGTTTTATATGTAATATCTCATTTAATCCTCATAACAAATGTTTGAGGAGGGTATAATTAGTCCCATTGTGTAGATGAGGAAACCAAAGCTTAGAAAAGTTAAGCAACTTGCCAAAGGCCACACAACTAATAAGTGGCAGATCCCAACTCAACTCACACATGTCTAACTCCAAAGCTCCTGCACTTCTGAAACACATAACCTGCAACCAGGTTATATCAAAATTTCCTGGGGAGCTTTTAAACCGGCAGATGCCTGGGCTTCATCACAGACTTACAGACCAGTTCATGGGTTTTCAATTTTCTATGAATCTACTAGGTACTTAGCATAGGTAGTATAGGCAGCCTTAGGCATGCTCCCTCCTCTCCAGAAAGACCACACACTTGGTCTGTTCTTGTGTTCTTTGATGTTCATGCCACTTGGGAATGCCCAGATCCAGGTAGGTCTGTCTATTGTTGCCTGAGCAGCTGGAATGAGACTGAAAAGCCACCTTTCTCTCATTACTCTTTAGGTAACTGTTTTGAGTCTCAGGTCACACTCAGCACCAGGCTGCCTCCTCTCCCTTGCTCTTTACATCCTGTACTGTTTGGGTGACATATCTTTCTGCACCATCGCCAGGTTCTGAGCTCAGCTGTCTTTGCACCAGCCTTCCCTGACCCTCTCCTATCCACACACTCATTAATGTCTAGCAGTGTGTTTTGCATAGAGTGACAGTTCAAAATAATTCTGTTAAAGTAATGAGAGATAGTGTTGTTAGAAATACATGCAAATAACCAATGAGCATGGCTTTCCATTTTTTTTTCATTTGTAAATTTCAGTAGTTGGACCAAGGTGCCTCAAGTTTACAAACAAGAAAGTATTTCCTAACAAACAATGATGATTTAAGTGTGTTGAGGACCACGTTCATTATTTTCATCCATATTACATAATATAATGTTCCATTTTAATAAAAATCTGTTACCGATCTTTAAAAAAATGCTGTTAAATGGAGTCAAAGAGGAAAGAGCTAAGCATCATTTTAGGTGGTGTTGATTCTAAGTAAGGGCAATAGCAGCTCAGAAAAGTGAAAGAGCAAAAGGACTGATCAGTCAGGAAGGGTTCCAAGGAGGAAGAGAAAATCTGGTACCCAAGTGGTATAAGTTTTGAAACTCATTGCATGGAAACAATAACTTCAATAAGTGTATTCTTTAGTGATATACCCATCCAGAGGTCTTTAGTCCATTATCATTTAAATTTAGTAATTTTTCCTGTTACAATTTGAATTAACAGTGGCAGACTTTGAGACTCTTCTATTTCATCCTATTTATACAATAGATATATGCCACAAAATGTATTGCATCTCATATCCACTTTAATCTGTATGAGGTAATTTAGGACCATATAGTCCAATGACTACAAATATAATTGTAGTTTCAAAATCTGCTGAGGTCATTCGCTGAGGGCATATTCAATACCAGAATGATGTTTTTAAATTACTTTGCTTTTCATTAACACAATAGCTAGTCCATTTCTACGAACTTATGTAATAAAAAAACTTTTCTGCAATTTGAGCTAGTGCTTGAAGATGAAAGTGAATCAATGTTTTAACTCAGTGAATCCTACCTGGGCTTTTAATTTATAAAATGAAAGGGAAAATAGATAAATCAAATATTGTAGTTGGAGGCTCTATCGAATGTCTCTCAGAAACTAAGATCAAGAAAGGAAAATTGGTATAGGGAAATAAACTATGAAATGAATAAAGTTTTGATTAGGATATAGATATGTACAGTCAGCACTCCATATCCGCAGGTGCCACATCCATGGATTCAACCAACCACAGATCAAAAATATACGGAAGAAAAGAATTCCAGAAAGCTCTAAAAGTAAAACCTGACTTTGCCTCACTGTGACAACTATTTACATAGCATTTACATTGTATTTACAATACTCATTTAAAGATGATTTAAAATATATGTGAAGATATGCAGAGGTTATATCCATATACTACACCATTTTATATGAGGGACTTGAGAGCATCCATGGATTTTGGTACCTGTGGGTATCTAGGAACACGTATATGCATGTGTGTATGTATATGTATATATCTTCAAGAAATTGAGAGAACACATTTTTTTCTGAGTACACATGGAACATTTACAAAAACAGACCATGATTTAGGCTCAGTGACGTCAGCAACATGGTGGCGTAAGATGTTCCTTCTTTTAATCCCCCTTTTTAGTCAACAAATTAGACATCCAAGCATGAACAAAAGCGCTTTAGTGTGTCTTTTGGATCTTAGGACCTTACTCCAAGGGACGCAAGAGGAATCTCGCCCACCAGTGCAGCTGGTAAGGAAGTCTAAGTTTAAAACAACATTTAGAGGAAAATTTGTATATTTAAATCAATAACACTTGCCCAGACTATCCCATTTAAAAATTCAGTTCTGCACCCTGACAGTCCTGATCTCCATTACCCTGCTTCATGTTTTTCTCCCTAGGTCTACTCCTCCTAACATACTATGTAATTCACCTCTTTATTATGTCTATTGATTATGACATGTCTTTCCCAGTTAGAATGTAAGTTGCAGAAAGGCAGTGCTTTTTGTTTGTTTATCCACTGATGTGCCGCCAGCTACTAAAACAGTACCTGGCAAATAGTGAGCACTCAATAAAATTTGTTGAATGAATGGATGAATGAGGAAAGGTTTTTTTTAACAAAGCATAAACCCAAAAAACCCTGTAAATAAAGGTGTTTACATCAATATTAAGGATATCTCTTCAACACTATGAAAAGTCAACAGACTGATGACAGGTTGGGAGAATATATTTGCAATATCTAAATCAGACAAGAAATAGATATTTAGACTATATGGAGAGCTGCTGAAAAGCAACAAGAATAAGGCAGCAACCCCAGTAGAATAATGGGTAGTCTGGAAAATACAACTAACCCAAAAACATAAAGTGGACAAAAAATAGAGAGATGGATGATGCCAAGGGTTCGTGGGATACAGGGAACCTTTAAGCAGTTCTAATGGACTGTAGACTGATCCAACCATTTTGGACAGCAAATTAGTAGTATTTAGTCAAATTATAAATACAGATACCAACTCCACTCGTGGCTCTTAATCCCAGAGAAATTCTCATATAAGGGCCCATGTATGAGGATGCTCCTTGAAACATTCTTTGTCATGCCAAGACAGGGAGGATGTCTGGTGACCATCACAGGAGAGTTTGGAGAATGGGAATACAAAAAGGGGATAAAAGGAAGTAAATAAATAAATAAAACAAGAAAAATGCCTTGTCCAATGATTGTATGCTATGAACTGAGAAGTATAATGAACTGAACCTTCTGAAACTAAGACCCAGATGAAAATAAATTAAATTTAATTTAATTTAAAAAATAGCTGTCCAAGGTGATTTCTAAGTTTCTTTACTTACTCAAATGATTATTCTCTTATTTTCATACAGAATTAACCTTAAATTTTTTTTACGGTTAAGTGACAGCTTTATCAAAATATAATCAACCACAATATAATACCACAAAATTCGTCCTTTTGAAGTGTATGATTCAGTGGTTCTTAGTATATTTACAGATAAATTTTTTAATAGTTTGAAAATGTTTTGCAAATTCATTTTGGTGTAAATAGTGTACTCTCAATCAGGATATACTTTGCATTTAAATCATTTTGCTTTAAAATCTGCTTTCAATCATCATCTTTCCTATGAACCTCTCTAGTTGCCGTAAGTGAAATGTTCTTTCCCTTTTTTATCCCCTAAAATACCTCTTTATAATAACAATTATTGTTGATAATGATAAAAATTATAGTCTTCATTGAGACCCAGTCCCCATATTGCATCAGGGATGTTGTAGGATATAGAATAGAAACATCAAGTTCTTAGTGTTGCATTTGGCAGGGACCGGATATCAGATGCTTGGGGCTTAAGATGCTAAAATAGCATCCATCAACTAGTCTCCACTTTTCACTGATGATATCTCTAAGGGAAACTGACAAGAAGTAACCCTGAATATTAATGTTCCAATGATAGAAGAATATCAGAACACTGTAAAGTGAAAGGCTAAATAACAAGTAAAACTCATAAAGAAGGGTGTGGAATTACTTTCTCATATGGTTTTTAGAAAAATGCAATGGTTTCTCCTTTACATACCATGATATAAAGAGTCACAATTTGTTGAGAGCAAAATATTTGTTTCAAAATCATTTCATTTAGTACTCACCGTATGAATACATGTTTGTATAAAGCCTAAATGGGATCATAGAATAGCTTTGTTCACTACTTATTTTGCTCAGTACCCATTGAAGAAAGATCTTTTCATAATTCTGCCCAAAGGAAAAAAGATGGATATTTGATGATTTTCCAGGGCACCTTCTCACACTCAGTTTCTGAGATAGAGTTAGTAAGTAAACTGGAGGCAAAGGTTGCATTTATAATCACCCTTTTTGAACAGATGTCCTCAGTCTGTTGAGGCTACGAAAGATTCGAGCCTGTGGTTTTCTTCATGAGCTCTCTGAGGTCGGAGAAGCAGAGGGTAGGGTTTCGAGCAAAGGAAAGGAAAAGCAGAAGCAGAAAGGCTGAAAGGAAAAGCAGAAGCAGAAGTCAATTGTGTGTTTCCCTCTGCTCCCCTCAGGAAATGATTTTCTCCTCAGGCCAACTCCTGTGGTGGGGGCCGCTTTTCATTTTCTTATTTGTACTTAGAGTTGTGTGGTCCTCTGCATTTTTTAATACTCTTAAAGCTCTTTCAAATTCAATATCTTACTTGATTCTCACAACCACCCCACGAGATAAGTAGAACTATATTTTCACTTTACTCATGAGGTATCAAGGTTCAGAGAAGATAAGGCAGAGCCAGAACTCAAACCCTTTTGCCAGCTTTGAATGTAGTGTTATTTCTTTGCACCGAAATGAGTATTATGTTTCCTTCCTCTCCTTTCACCGCGTAAACCTCTCACCCCATGATTCCCTCACCCCATATCACCACCACCACTGTGTTCAAAAACCAGGTTTTAACATTTATTTTAAAATTAAATACAACCATGATTCTCATACAAAGTTATTATTTTAAAAAAAAAGAGAGAGAGAGGATAGCAGAAAAAGCAACGGGACAGAAGAGATCCTAAAAACTATAATTTGAGAAAATATTCCTGAAATGAAAGAAGTCTCAAAACTGTATATTGAAAGGGGACACCTCAGGGGACTTAGTTCTGAGAACATCAACTTAGAACAGCCAACACCAAGATGTATGCTAGTAAAATTAGTTAGTGGACCTTGAATAAAAAGGGAAAAAAAATCATTTGGACATCTAGGAACCACCATCCCAACAACCAGAACAAAACAAATATAAATTAAAAAGTTACTTATAAAGGAAAAAAATCACATTTTCATTAGACTTTTTGATTGTGATGGCTTATGGTAGATGATAATGAAGTAAGTTACTTTCATTTAGAGACTAAAGGGAAAAAAGGAGTCAGCGATTTTATACCCAGCTGAAAGAACTTCCAAACATAAAGGCTATGGACAAACTGTTATGAATATGCAAGAAAGAATCCAAGGAATATTCTTTCCATGAACATTTCTTAAAGAATTTATTTGTAAACATGCTTTAGATAAAATAAGTTGAAAGACACTGACCAAAAAAAAAAAAAAATTAACCCTATGCTACCTACAAAAATATACCTAAAGTCAAGAGACTCAGAAAGATTAAAAAAAAAAGATAGACAAAACTATGTCAAAGCAGGAGTTGCAATCTTATTTCCTGACAAGGTTGAAATCAGATCAAAATACAGTAGAAGTGACAAATAAGTTTTAACATAAAAGCTAAAGTTGCAGTGAAGATAGAACAGTTATTAATATGTACCCAATGACTCATTAACAGTTTTTATACATCAACAACTTTAGGAGATTCAAGGAGGAATACCCAGGAATATTACAACCCAAAATGTAAACGATACAACAATCTCTTTTATGAGTACCAATGGAAAACATATAGGGAATATTAGTAATCAGAATCCAGAGCACATTAAAACAATAATATACCATGACTAAATGAGATTGTTTGCAAAAAGGTTCAATATTTTTTAAAAATTGATTATTATAATTCATCATATTTATAGTGCTAGAAATAAAATTCATATAATCTCTCCACAGATAAATGAAAAATATTTGAAAAATTTAATACCCATTCACAGTAAAACATACTCAGTAATGTAGGAATGGGTGGCTACTTGGTTAAAGAATGATGGTAGGTAAAGCTAGCTTCTTAATAATTAGAGAAACACCAAAGTCTTGTCTGCTAAACCTTGGAACAAGTAAAGGATGCCGACTATAATCATTATTATCTAATAATTAATTAGAATATTAGTCGACATACAATAATACAAAAAAGCTCTAAAGGCTAGAGAACTGGTGTACAAGAAGTAAATACTCTCTCTTTTTGTGAATGATATGATTATAAATCTGGAGAAACTAGAGTCAATGGGAAAACTGCAAAAATGTTATAAACATGTTATAAAACAAACCTTTAAAAGAATAGATTATACAAATATTCCAGAAGAAGATATAAAGGAAGACTTCATTTTAGACCCACCTTTTTCATGAATAGAAAAATTCAATACGGCAGAGATAAATTTAATCTAATATCAGTAAAAATACCATACTTTTTTTCCTTCGGCAAAACATGTTGGTTATAAAGTTTATTTGAAAGACACAGAGCAAAAATAGCCATTGAACTTCTGAAAAGAAGAACTCTGGGAAACACTCCCTTAAAGATTTTAATTTTTCAATGAATTTTGAAGGGTGAAGAAAATAAGACAATTATCTTTCAACAATACAAATACTAGACAGAATATTTAGCTACATTTTTCTTTTTGTTTATCTCCAATTCTTACTCAAAGATGGAACTTTTATTTATAAGCAGATTTAGGTTTCAGAATATCCTCTAACATTCAGGAAGACTTTATTAAGTAGATGAATCTATGCTTTTTTTCCATGACCCTCCAGTTGGAAGAGACTTCTCATATTTGAACTAGGCCTAAATGTATTTTAAAAATAAACACAGACACAAATCAAATACGTTGACATTGTCTCTGTACATATTAATCATGAAGACATTGTGAGCTCTGCATAGAAAGTAAGTATAATATTGATGAAATAATGTTCCTCTTGGAAAATCTGTGTAACTGTAATATTAAGAAGGCAGGACGAAGAATAAGAGCTCCTTTAATATGTGGCTGGATTTACCCAATATCAAACATCTAAATAAATGACTCAAAGTTCAATTTATCATCCGTAGCTCTATGACTAGAATTTTTACTTTCATCTGTTTATAGTAAGATACTAATGACTGCAGACACTCTTCAAGGCCTTCTAATTTCAGGTACTTTTGAAATTTGCATTCTGAATTTTTTTTCCCTTTAGGTTTTAAATCCTCTTTTGCATCCTCAAATTAATGTATGACTAATGCTACATTTCCCATGTTTCTGCCTTTCATACCATTTTATTGGTTGGCCATTGCTGTCTTTTAAAGTGGCAGGACTCTAATCGTTTTGGGTTTGAATATTCTCTTATTCATTCTGGTTTTAGTGACGATCTACTTTGCTGGGGTTTTTGTTTGTTTGTTTGTTTTCCAGGGCTTGTCTTTAGTACCAGGCTTATGGGACCCAACATCATAAGCTCCAAAGACACAAATGAGATAAGCTCCCCTGACTGTCCCCATCACAGGCAAAGGTCAAATTCACCAACTCCACGTGGGACTTTCCTATGAAGCAAATGACAATTTGCAATTAGAAAAATAAATACCAAAATATTAACAATAATCATTTCCTGGTGGTTGCCATAGTAACTTGTTTTTTTAAACATTTCATCCCAGGACTTGTTTATTTTATAGCTGGAAGTTTATACATTTTGACCACCTTCACCCATTTCTCCCACCTCCCCCTTTTTAAAAAAAAGAAGTTTTGTGTTTTCCATGTTTTCTAATATTTCCGCAAATATTACTTCATCAGAAAAAGTGGGTGAATGTCACTGGTCTTTTGAGGACAGTATGACAAAATTTCTTACCTTCAGAAGGCAGAAAACACTTCCTTTTCCTCTAGCTCTTCCCGGCCACTTGTCTTCCCTGCTGTGTCTCTTGCAGTATTTTGAAGTGTTGACAACACTTTCATTTAAATTACAGTATATCCAATTACTTCTTATTAAGAAACTACAAGGTATTCTTGGTTTTCTAGGAGGATCAGATGGAGTAGAAGTATTCAAAATAAAGTATTCTCCACATTCAAGATACTTATAACTCCCCAGGGAGGACAAATGAAATAATTATAGAATATTATACAGCAGTAAAAATTGTGGACAGAAATGTGTGGTAAATGCTATAATTGCTTAGGCATTCAGAGAACATGGCCCATGCCCTCTCCCAGTATGCGTTTAGAACTTCCTTGGTGTTATAAATTGCCTAGGTTGCTTGTTAAACATACAGATTCCTGGGCCCCATTCCAGATTGATTAACTCAGAATCTCTAGAGAAGAGGCCTGAGGAAACGTTCTTTCCTAGTTGATTTCTGTTATCACAGAAGTTTGGGAAACTCTGAGCTAGAATGATCAGGGGAGATATTGGGAGTTGCCAGAACATGAGAAAAGCATTAAGAGATGGGCAGAAATTAGGCAGAAAGTTCACAGGACAAGTGTTCAGGAAGGCTTCTTGGAGGAAACATATCGGCAGGAAAAGGGAAACATACAACTAAATGAGTCCCTGGGTAAGTTGCAAAATTGTATTTTATAGAGGTGCTTAACCCTCAAAGTCCAAGGTTTTCTGGGTAATGAAAGTAATGTGACCTTAAGTACTCTCTCTCTCTCTCTTGCTTTCTCTCTAACTTGCTTACCCAGATTTTGAAATGAATACTGGAGACAGGAGGAAGCGTTCAATTCATTGGCAGAACCGCGAGAAGCTATCACATACTTTTATCCATTCACAGTAAGTCCAAATCATCCATCCTCATACAATTTTTCTCTGCCTTCCCAAAAGGATGAATATAAATCATGAGAGATAATTTGCAAAGAAGGCTATTTAAAACTGCGGCCGAGCAGTTCATGCATTACGATAATTCACTTCGGTGTAAAATTCAATTATTACTGACAAATAAAAGTTAGTAACTTAACCGTTATAAAGAACAGAGGAACAAGTAAATTAGGGGATTCCCAAGTCTTTTAATCGCCACCCCCCAGTGATTCCAGAAGATTCTCAAACCTTGTAAAAGCTTTAAAAAGACTCTCATCCTTATTATCCTGGGATAGAATTCCTCCCATCAGTTTATTTTAAAAGTAATAAATGTGTAAATACATGCTGTAAGTTTATAGACTGGTGCAATTCTGTAGCATTTTTTAATCCAGCCTAACTGTTCTGAAAATTTGGTCTTAATTTTTCCCCATCTGGCACAGACCAAAGAGAGAACCACAGCCCATTTGTTGAAGGCCCTGACATCTGCTGATTTGTCAGTTTTGTTTAGTTAAAATGGATTTACGTTTGTGAGGAAGGGGCCCTTCAGAGGAGCTAGCACTGGAGAAAATTAGTTATACTTTTACCAACATTAACTCCCCTGAATTTGCATTAATTGTGATACGCTTTGTGACTGGGGAAACCACTTCACGGATTTGGTGAATTGGGGATGTTTTCATAAATCAAAATGAATTCTAAAAGGGAGGGTGGGTGTGACAGAGGGCGCAGTCTGGGATGCTGTACGCTTGGGGCAAACGAGGCAGCCCTGTTGCCTGCCCGGCCGGCGCTGAGTCCTGGTTCTGATGAACAAGCAGAAATTCTAAAGAGCTGGAATTTGTCCTTCCTCTCATTATAGTTTCCCACTTTGGGTAGTTAGTATGCATTTAATCCATTCATATTTGTATTGGAGTCCACTGTTCTATCCAGACCCCAAAGGAGTTGCTACTCAACTGTCTTCACAGCTCAGCATTTTTTTTTTTTTTTGCACTAAGGAAGAAAGCTGGTCAACCAGTTTATAAAATGCTGACAGAAATACACAGTACTTTAGAGAGCCTCTATGCACAGTCTTCAAGATGAAATGCTCTACATCTCTTGTTGTTTCAATTCATCCTTCAGAAATGGTTGGCCTCGTAGAGAAAAGCTGTAAAGATATGGCGAGCAATGAATTATTT
Source organism: Neophocaena asiaeorientalis asiaeorientalis (assembly GCF_003031525.2). Taxonomy (NCBI): domain Eukaryota; kingdom Metazoa; phylum Chordata; class Mammalia; order Artiodactyla; family Phocoenidae; genus Neophocaena; species Neophocaena asiaeorientalis. The sequence continues at coordinate 7,867,711 of NW_020174429.1, read as the reverse complement.
GCAAGCAGTATAAAAATGGTGATAAACCTTTTAAAACTTGTATCTATAGAGCAGGCACTTCAGAAAGTAAATAGGTATTATAACACATCTTGGGGTCCCCCCCCACTCTTAACATGTATTTCTTTTCAAAGGGAAGAAAGTCTGACTAGGTAGCTGGCCTTTAAGCCTTCAATTAATTGAACAAAGATTTTAAAATTGTTCAATTGGTTTCATTAGGAAGTGTACAATGAAATAATAAAGTAAAACAAATGATATAAAGCAGAGCCTCTAATTAGCTCTACATGATTGATATAGCTTTGGACCAGGCATTTGATCTCAAACAAAATGCAGTTCCTTGTTAAGAGGATTTTTAATTGATGTGCAGAGAGGTATTAGATGATGTTGGAAAATAATTACTCCAAAGCTATTCATGCATTTGGCTGAACATAACAAATGAAGTTTGGGCACTGGATCTGGCGAAGTGGACACATGCTAATTAATAATGAGAAGAGCAAGCATCTTCCAGGCGTTTTTAACCCAGTATTTGCTAGGAGATTGCTTAGCAATTATGTACCATAATGAGGTTGTCATATAAACAAGATTAACATTACTCAGATGTCAGATGAGATTTCAAATTCATGCAACCCGTATGTATTTTCTGGTTGTTATAGATTGTAATGCAGAGCTAACCAATCAGGATTGCTGCTCTAAGTCCAGGTATGATTAAGGAAACATCCTAAGGAGATGGTGAATCTTTGCTAGTTTCCGATGGCCTGAAGAAGACGGTCCTCTTAGAATAAATAGGCAGATTCTCTTGAGCTTGTGTCAAAGCACCAATACATACGAAAAAAAAGAAAAAAGAGCTTTTTGCAAAGAAATGAATATTGACTAGGGTAAATATGCTCTTCATCTCTAAAAGCTTGATGAGCATATGCACCGAGTTACACATAATTTGTTAAATCTGACAGGAACGTTAAATTAGCATTTGGTTGGTTTTGGCCAAATTCTTTGCTCAGAAAAATGTGTGCATGTTGACATGAAATTAGAGGGACTTATGGGTGAATATCTGAAGGAGGAATTTGTCTTTCTTTGTTTTATATAAGGCTGATTTGCCACCCTCCCAAAACTGGTAGAAGACAAAGCTAACAGGATATGTCTATTTTTCCTTTTAAACATCTTTATTGGAGTATAACCACTTTACAATGGTGTGTTAGTTTCTGCTTTATAACAAAGTGAATCAGCTATACATATACATATATCCCCATATCCCCTCTCTCTTGTGTCTCCATCCCACCCTCCCTATCCCACCCTGCTAGGTGGTCACAAAGCACCAAGCTGATGTCCCTGTGTTATGCAACTGCTTCCCACTAGCTATTTTACATTTAGTAGTGTATGTAAGTCCATGTCACTATCTCACTTCGTCCCAGCTTAACCACCCCCCACCTTGTCCTCAAGTACATCCTCGATGCCTGTGTCTTTATTCCTGTCCTGCCCCTAGGTTCTTCAGAACCATTTTTTGTTTTTGTTTTTTTTAGATTCCATATATGTGTGTTAGCATATTGTGTTTGTTTTTCTCTTTCTGACTTACTTCACTCTGTATGACAGACTCTAGGTCCATCCACCTCACTACAAATAACTCAATTTCGTTTCTTTTTATGGCTGAGTAATATTCCATTCTATATATGTGCCACATCTTCTTTATCCATCCGTCAATGGACACTTAGATTGCTTCCATGTCCTGACTATTGTAAATAGAGCTGCAATGAACATTGTGGTACATGACTCTTTTTGAATTATGGTTTTCTCAGGGTATATGCCCAGTAGTGGGATTGCTGGGTTGTGTGGTAGTTCTATTTTTAGTTTTTTAAGGAACCTCCATACTGTTCCCCATAGTGGCTGTATCAATTTACATTCCCACCAACGGTGCAAGAGGGTTCCCTTTTCTCCACACCCTCTGCAGCATTTATTGTTTGTAGATTTCTTGATGATGGCCATTCTGACCAGTGTAAAGTGATACCTCATTGTAGTTTTGATTGGCATTTCTTTAATGATAACTGATGTTGAGCATCCTTTCATGTGTTTGTTGGCCGTCTGTATATCTTCTTTGGAGAAATGTCTATTTAGGTCGTCTGCCCATTTTTGGATTGGATTGTTTGTTTTCTTGATATTGAGCTGCATGAGCTGCTTGTAAATTTTGAGATTAATGTTTTGTCAGTTGCTTCATTTGCAAATATTTTCTCCCATTCTGAGGGTTGTCTTTTGGTCTT
>NW_020174429.1:7763489-7864980 GCF_003031525.2 Neophocaena asiaeorientalis asiaeorientalis | reverse complement strand
TTTTTTTTTTTTTTTTTTTGCAGTACGCGGGCCTTTCACTGTAGTGGCTTCTCCTGTTGTGAAGCACAGGCTTTGGACACACAGGCTCAGCGGCCATGGCTGACAGGCCCAGCCGCTCCGCGGCATGTGAGATCTTCCCAGACCGGGGCATGAACCCGTGTCCCCTGCATCGGCAGTTGGACTCTCAAACACTGCGCCACCAGGGAAGCCCTCATCAGTGTCTTATAGTTCTTTGCATGCAGGTCTTTTGTCTCCTTAGGTAGGTTTATTCCTAGGTATTTTATTCTTTTAGTTGCAGTGTTGCTTCTTCCTGGTTCAATCTTGGATGGTTGTGCTTTTCTAAGAATTTGTCCATTTCTTCCAGGTTGTCCATTTTATTGGCATATAGTTGCTTGTAGTGATCTCTCATGATCCTTTGTATTTCTGCAGTGTCTGTTGTTACTCTTCCTTTTCCATTTCTAATTCTGTTGATTTCAGTCTTCTCCCTTTTTTTCTTGATGAGTCTGGCTAATGGTTTACCAATTTTGTTTATCTTCTCAAAGAACTAGCTATTAGCTTTATTGATCTTTACTATTGTTTCCTTCATTTCTTTTTATTTCTGATCTGATCTTTATGATTTCTCTCCATCTGCCTTCTTTGGGATTATTTTGTTCTTCTTTCTCTAATTGCTTTAGGTGTAAGGTTAGGTTGTTTATTTGAGATATCTCTTGTTTCTTGAGGTAGGATTGTATTACTATAAACTTCCCTCTTAGAACTGCTTTTGCTGCATCCCATAGGTTTTGGGTCATGGTGATTTCATTGTAATTTGTTTCTAGGTATTTTTGATCTTTGATCTCTTCAGTGATCTCTTGGTTATTTGCTAGCATATTGTTTAGCCTACATGTGTTTGTATTTTTTACAGATTTTTTCCTGTAATTGATATCTAGTCTCATAGCGTTGTGGTTGGAAAAGATACTTGATACGATTTCAATTTTCGTAAATTTACCGAGGGTTGATTTGTTACCCAAAATATGATCTATCCTGGAGAATGTTCCATGAACACTTGAGAAGAAAATGTATTCTGTTGTTTTTGGATGGAATGTCCTATAAGTATCAATTAAGTCCATCTTGTCTAATGTATCATTTAAAGCTTGTGTTTCCTTATTTATTTTCATTTTGGATGATCTGTCCATTGGTGAAAGTGGGGTGTTAAAGTTCCCTACTATGTTTGTGTTACTGTCAATTTCCCCTTTTATGGCTGTTAGCATTTGCCTTATGTATTGAGGTGCTCCTATGTTGGGTGCATATATATTTACAATTGTTATATCTTCTTCCTGGATGGACCCCTTGATCATTATGTAGTGGCCTTCTTTGTCTCTTGTAATAGTCTTTATTTTAAAGTCTATTTTGTCTAATATGAGAATTGCTACTCCAGCTGTTTTTTGATTTCCTTTTGCACGGAATATCTTTTTCCATCCCATCCCTTTCAGTCTGTATGTGTCCCTAGGTCTGAAGTGGGTCTCTTGTAGACAGCATATATATGTTTCATCACTTTAAATATGTCCTGCCACTCCCTTCTGGCTTGCAGAGTTTCTGCTGAAAGATCAGCTGTTAACCTTATGGGGATTCCCTTGTGTATTATTTGTTGTTTTTCCCTTGCTGCTTTTAGTAATTTTTCTTTGTGTTTAATGTTTGGTAGTTTAATTAACATGTGCCTTGGTCTGTTTCTCCTTGGATTTATCCTGTATGGGACTCTGTGGTTCCAGGACTTGATTGACTATTTTCTTTCCCATATTAGGGAAGTTTTCAACTATAATCTCTTCAAATATTTTCTCAGTCCCTTTCTTTTCCTCTTCTTCTTCTGGGACTCCTATAATTTGAATGTTGTGCATTCAATATTGTCCCAGAAGTCTCTGAGACTGTCCTCAATTCTTTTCATTCTTTGTTCTTTATTCTGCTCTGCAGTAGTTATTTCCACTATTTTATCTTCCAGGTCACTTATCTGTTCTTCTGCCTCAGTTATTCTGCTATTGATTCCTTCTAGAGAATTTTTAATTTCATTTATTGTGTTGTTCATCATTGTTTGCTTGCTCTTTAGTTCTTCTAGGTCCTTGTTAAATTTTTCTTGTATTTTCTCCATTCTGTTTCCAAGATTTTGGATCATCTTTACTATCATTACTCTGAATTCTTTTTCAAGTAGACTGCCTATTTCCTCTTCATTTGTTAGGTCTGGTGGGTTTTTGCCTTGCTCCTTCATCTGCTGTGTGTTTCTCTGTCTTCTCATTTTGCTTAACTTACTGTGTTTGGGGTCTCCTTTGCGCAGGCTGCAGGTTCGTAGTTCCTGTTGTTTTTGGTGTCTGTCCCCAGTGGCTAAGGTTGGTTCAGTGGGTTGTGTAGGCTTCCCAGTGGAGGGGACTGGTGCCTGTGTTCTGGTGGATGAGGCTGGATCTTGTCTTTCTGGTGGGCAGGTCCATGTCTGGTGGTGTGTTTTGGGATGTCTGTGACCTTATTATGATTTTAGGCAGCCTCTCTGCTAATGGGTGGGGTTGTGTTCCTGTCTTGCTCGTTGTTTGGCATAGGGTATGCAGCACTGTTGCTTGCTGTTTGTTGAGTGGAGCTGTGTCTTAGTGTTGAGATGGAGATCTCTGGGAAAGCTTTCGCCGTTTGATATTACGTGGAGCTGGGAGGTCTCTGGTGGACCAATGTCTTGAACTCTGCTCTCCCACCTCCAAGGCACAGGCCTGACACCCAGCTGGAGCACCAAGCCCCTGCCAGGGACACAGGTCAGAAGAAAAGGGAGAAAAAAGCAAACAAGAAAGAAAGGAAGGAAGGAAGGAAGGAAGGGAGGGAGAAAGAAAGAAAGAGAAAAGTTATTAAAATAGAAAATTATTAAAAATTGAAAAGTAATAAAATGAAAAAGAGTGAAAGAAGGGAGCAACCAAACCAAAAAACAAATCCACCAATGATAACAAGCGCTAAAAACTATACTAAAAAAAAAAAAAAAAAGGGAAAGAGGCTTCCCTGGTGGCGCAGTGGTTGAGAGTCTGCCTGCTGATGCGGGGGACGCGGTTCGTGTCCCGGTCCAGGAGGGTCCCACATGCCATGGAGCGGCTGGTCCCATGGGCTGTGGTCGCTGGGCCTGTGTGTCCGGAGGCTGTGCTCCACAACGGGAGAGGCCACAGCGGTGAGATGCCTGCATACCACACACACACACAAAAATTCATGTGACTCAAATTTTCTCCACAGATTCTTAAAGTACTGAAAATTTGATGTTTTCCCATTAAATGATGATATACATGTACTAAAGACTTCCTGTATTTTGCCAGACTAAAAAAATGTATGTATGTGTTGTGTATATTTATGTGTAGATTGTGTATGTTTGTGTGTGTATAGTGGATGTGTGTATAGAGTGAGAGAGGGACCAGAGTCAGAGTTGGGGGAGAACTTCCATATTACTAACAAGTTTCTCAGTTTCCTCATGCAGCATTACCGCTCACGCTAGCTCCTACACAGTTCTCTTTACCTGGAGTGGTACTTCGATAAACGTGTGAGTGTGTGCTTTTGTGTTTGTACCCGAGTTTTATTTACAAAGGTTCTTTTTCTAAAAGAATAGATTTAAAGGCTCTCTCCTGTGATTATTCTTTGTTAAAGTTATCCTTGATTATCTTGATCATGAAAATTTATTTCTTTGCTACTCAATATTTGATTTTTAAAAACCTAATAAATTAACTTTCTAATAGAAAACCTCAGAAAATGGACAGCGGTTATTGCAGGACACTGCATGCCTTGATCATGTCTCATTTCAGTCCTGATCTCTGTTTTGGGGTTTACTGCACAGTTTCTGCAGCACAATGCAGAGACTAGAGGACGAAAGCACTGAGCCCAGGGGCTGTCCAGGCTCCGTGGGGACAATAGAGCCTATAGTAAGGTCAGGAGCACAGGGCAGGTTAGCGTGCTGTGAGAGGTCCCAATCTTGTTTGAACGGAGTTATATGCAGATCACATCACTGTGGCCTGTAGGATTCGTAGGGTTTAGGTAGGTGAATAGGAATGTAAAGGAATTCTGGTGGAAAAGGGTGCTTCTTTCCCCAAATAAAAGAAGGAAGCATTCATTATGAAGATAGTAATGATCAATTGCTTTGCTGCCCAGTACTATGGAGACTGTAACAGAAGTGAAGGAGTGAAATGTGAAACCCAAGGAGTAAGCTGCCTTCCAACCAAAGGACAGGTCTCTAGTTATGCTCTGTGAACTTGGAGATATTTAAGTAGGGCTTGAGAAGGCCCTTTCCTCTTGGGTTAAGCATTGAACCATCTGAATAAATACTACAGAGCAAAAATGAACAAACAGAAAAATCCCTGGAATCTAAGTGAAAGGTTGAGCCTGTCTTAAGTACGATTGTTGATTATATTCTAACAGTGTCTGGAGGAAATGCTGAGAATGTTTAAAGATTCTTCTGTATTTAAAATCTAAGTAATTACATGGATTATTATACTTTATAATGTAAAGTGACAGGAGATTTATGACAACATAATTACAAATTACGGCCACATTAAATAATATGAATAGAAGTAAGACCAGAAGGAAATAAACCACAATGTCAGTATCAGTTTTGTTAGAGTAATGAGACTGAGTCACTTACCCCTTCTTTTACAAACTGCCCATAAATTTTTAAAATTATTTGTATAATGAACACATAAAAAAGAGAATTTACTGCACTAACCAGACCAAAGTGAGAAAGCTTCCAGAAAAGCAGTTGGTAATTCTCATTGTTCTGTGTAACTGGAAACTCCAAGCTGACTGCTACCGTTCAACAATCTTCTGTGGTCTCAAAGAATTTCAAAGTGAGTTGTCATCTTTACTTGTGAGAGTACGTGATATTTTTCACTGGACTTGTTGGATGGTAAGTGCACAGGTTGGTTTCTACACCTCCACATAGATGCCATGACGTTAATAGGCAACTGATATCTTTATAAGACCTAGTCTTGGCAGCACTGAGCAAATCTGGCTGCCCGAGAAAGGAGCAATTGTCCCAAAGTCACTGCCTGTGGGACAAGGGACAGCTTTTGCTCCCCATCACCCATGAAAGGCAGCATCAGATGAGATTTAAAAGCAGCTCTGAAACATGATTGAAGATTTAAAGAAAACTATTTGCTGGCAGGTATCTTTCTTTCAATGCAAAGACGATCACACGGATAAGAATCCTTCCTTTGGGCAAGAAAGAGCATTGGGAAGATGAAGTTTCTTTCTGCGATTCACTTAACATCAGACTTTAAACTACTACATAGTCAGAGGCTCTCAGAGTGTGTGGACCTGGACCAGTAGCATCAGCATCACCTGGGAACCTGTAAGAAATGCAGAATCTCAGACATAATGGATCTGAAACTCTGGAGTGGGACCCAGCAATCCATTTTTATAAGACATCCACGTGATTCTGGTTTCGGCTTCCTAAAATTTAAGAACCATTGATGTAAGTGTAATGGCAAAGGGCACGACTTTTGAATCAATACTTGGGTTTAGATCCTGACGCTATCCCTTCCTAATTGGGTGAACTTAGTGCCAGAGGGAAGTGGCTGGGAGGAAGGCATGGAATTTCAAGAATATCAACAGGCGTTGTCATCGTCGTTGAATAGGAAAAACACAAGTAAAGAATTTGAATTATTTTGAACTTTATTTCTTATTAATGGGGTCTATTTCTTTAATCAGTCAGGCTAGAGTTTTAGGGTGATAGCTTTGTAAGTGTTATTTATTAAAATTTTAAAAAATAAAAAGAGTTGAGGAGTATATTTTTTTGAGAGAAAACCATGTCATGATTTTCCATGAATAGTTATGTTCCAACGACACAGGAGCCCTAGAAAGAAAACTCCACAGGTAAAATAGTTCATAAAAGGTGAGAAAACAGAAGGAAACAAGATCTGGCCTTGGGATCTATAAAAAATGTAGGTCATCATCTCGGAATGGAATGAAACGGAAAGATTACCAGGGAGAGACCTGTGTCCTGACAAAAATTCAGCACACAACTGGGAAGCACGGGTTTTAAACTAATCATTTTCTAACTCACCTTCCACAGCTTTTGCCTGGACTGTGGTAGCAGGGGCAGCTACATAATTTGCAGGACACGGTGCAAAATAAAAATGCAAGACTTTTAGTTCAAAAAGTAGAAACAATTTGCCATTAAAGGTATTAAAATATAAGTTTTTTTCCTTTCCTCTGTTCTCTCTCTCAACTTGTCAAGGTGTTTTTTTAATTCGCTATTTAATGTTGTTCTAAGTAAAGAAAAATTAAGTCTGTATTATTAACGAAGATTTTCTTGTTCATCTTTATATTGTACAATGTCCTTTTAAAATGCAAGTATCAAAACATTTATTTCCCACGTGGGATCACTGAACTTACACAACAGTTTTTCGTGGCTTGTCTCTGGACGGTGCCTCAAATCGGCCAGAAAAGACAAAAGCCATCCAGATTCAGGATTGTTGGAAGGAGGAGTCTCTCTCAAGGCACAAGAGAGACGTGAAACAATGCTCCTTCCTGCGGGTACTCTTGGGGTGAGCACAGACTCTCCAGGCACCTGGAGGATCCCTTGCAACTCAGGGAAGCTGAGTCCACTCCGGCCTGACAACGCTGGTTCCCTGCTCCAGCCAGGGACTGGATTTATAAATTGGGCCCCAGCCAGGGTGGGAAGATAAGCTAGGGATCTCCCTTTCCCATAGATTCACTGCCCCAGCCCACAGCAGATGACCATCTCCAAGCACAGGGGAGCACCAAGTACCTGGATGGAGACGAGCATCACTGCCGAGTTGCCCATAGAATGTGCTACGACCCTATCTTGCCCAACCTTGACCTTCCTAGGCCCCCGGGGGTGCGTGTGTGTACAGAAGTGGGTGGAAGGCAGCAATGGTCTTACCTGGCAGGGGGTGGGGACAGTGAGGCCAATTGGGGCCAGGTACCCCCAGGAGGTGGGGCCCACGTAGAGGGGGAGGGCTGCCAAAAAGGTGGGAGGTGCATGTGCAAGGCCCCGTGTTGCTTCTCCCCCTCCCCCATCTCATCTTCTGGGATTTCACCTACAAAACACATATTCTAAGATAAAATTAAGAATTTCAAAGAAACAACTGCAGAGTACTAAATCGCAAGCACGGGGCCTTTCTGAACACTGTCGGTTGCCCACAAGTCCAGTTCTGAGTGATGGAAGTGGTGAGCTCCCAGGTGGGCCAGATAGCAAGATACCTTGGAGAGGGTGACTCGACCTGCCTTATTTGTATTTGGAATCTATTTATCTGTGAAGGATTAGAGACTTATAAAATGAGCTTTTATTTAATTAAATGTGGCCTGACGATTTGGTCAAGCATCTTATTGAAACGATTTGCTGCGTTGCTTCATCAGATCAAGGACATTGTTCAGAATCAAGGGCTCTACAATACGGAACTTTTCAAGCTCTCTGTGGCTCATAAGAGTGCAATTTCTTACTGATATGGAATAACATACTGAACTTGAAGTTATAGGGGAAAACACATAAACCTCACTGATTTAAGAACGTGTAGGGAGTCAGAATTCCATTGGATTGGATGGTAGCAACCGAATTTTACACTTTACATTCATTTCTCGTTGCTGACCTTAGAATCGATGAAATCACCAATTACGTTTGCGTGTGAGTGTGTGTCCACTTGTGTGTAACTATTTGTTTAAAGTAGATTTATTTCAAAGACATTCACGAATGGTCATATATATGAATCTTGTTTTAAGCGTTTCCGGCTGCCTTTGCAGAACCCACTTCCAGGCTTAGAGCTGTCCATGGCATATAGTAAGTGCCTACCCAATATTGTCAAATGAAGTTTCAGGAAGCCCTCCTACTGACATGGTTCAGTCTATCAAGGCTCACCAGGGAGACATTGTTCCCCAGAGTGACTCTTGCCTAACAAGTATACTTTAAGTATAATCATACCTGTATATAAAATTGATTCAATGCCTTTTGAAATTTGCTCATTTTAAATAAGAGGCTATATTTCACCAGTGATTATCAGTGAAAAATTCATGGATGTTTAACAATTTCTGATCCTGTGGTCCTTTCCTGAAAAAAACTTCCGAGAGAGGGAGAGAGAGAGGGAGAGAGAGATAGAGAGGGAGAGAGAGAGAGAGAGAGAGAGGGATAGAGAGAGGGAGATGGGGAGAGAGAGGGAGAAAGAGATAGAGAGGTGGAGAGAGAGAGAGAGAGAGAGAGAGAGAGAGAGGGAGAGAGAGAGGGAGAGAGAGAGAGAGAGAATTGTGGCTATTTTTCTTTTGCAGCTTTCCACAAAACATCCAAACTATATGGTTTATGTTACAGAATTTTTTTGAGTGCCAGAAACATTACAGGCGATCTCTCATGTACCCCTCATCGCAGCCCTGTGACGGACAAGCCGTCATCGCCCCCAAAGTTCCCAGAGACAAAAGAAGTTGAACTAGAGTTAATTACACAGCCAATGTGAAGCTGAAGGAGGATGTAAACAGCAGTCCCCGGACTCAAAAACTCTGTTATTGTCACTGTGTTCTCTCATCCTAATGTCTAACTTTTCCCTAGAGAACCAGCTTTATGCTTCCTTTTTCACCAAGAAAAGGGATTCCTCCCCAACCCTCATAAGCCCTGGGATAATACCTCCCTTTGGATTTCTCAAGCTCTTCCAGTCCCAGGACCATCCCTCCCATTTACATTCTTCTTGGTGACATCATCTTCCTATCAGAATATTTGTTAGGCTGCAAGGTGGGGAGAGAGCCCCAAGGGTTAATTCACCGCCAGCGAATATTCTCTCTCCTCCGGGCTCTTTCCTCCTTCCTCTTCAGTGAGTCATTTACTTTGAATAAATGGCTTATTTGCTAAGCAAGGCTGCAGCAATGTTTACTGCTTTATACTTCTTTTGTTGTTAAACACAGCTAGATTCTTTCCTTTCCCGATGAGTTTAGATTTACTGTGAATATAAAACAGTGCTAGATTCTCGACTTTTTGTCTGATAAAAGAACTAGTGCCTAAAGATTCATCCTTGCAGGCTCTAAGGTTAAATCTCCCACAGGGGTCTTTACAGGGTTTTTTAAAGTATGTTCTCCTTATCTACGAAACAGAAACAGACTCACAGACAAAGAGAACAGACTTGTGGTTGCCAAGGGGGAAAGGGAGTGAGGGAGGGATGGATTTGGGACTAGCAGATGCAACCTATTATATGTAAAATGGATAAACCACAAGGTCCTACTGTATAGCACAGGGAACTATATTAAATATCCTGTAATAAACCATGGAAAATAATATGAAAAAGAAAAAAAATATATATATAACTGAATTACTTTGCTGAACACCAGAAACTAATGCAACATTGTAAATCAACTATACTTCAATAAAAAAATAAACTATGCTCTCACCTATTGACTCTTTTTTATCCTGTAAACATCTGTGTGAAATAACCAGAGTGGGTGATTATCACTCCCATTTCTTAGATTAAAGGCACTGAGACCCAAGTTTTAGAAAACTAGTGGAGAGCTAGGATTAGAACTCAGTTCTTCAGAGCCCATTCTACAATGGACTCTGCAGCCTCTCTTCAGGAAGGACCTGCATCGGCCCTTCCCTGGTCTGGGCCACTGCTCTCTACAGCCATCCTTTGATCTGTCATTCCCTGCACTTTCTCAGCCACATGCCTCTGACATACAAGAAAAGTGAGAAAAATAAATTTGTAGCAACAGCAAATTGTACAAGTGCAAGGAAACATTTCTATCAGTATTTTTATTCTGTTGTTTAATTAGGTTTTTTTTTAACGTTAGTGCAGTTGTCTGTGTATCTTTTTGTCATAAACCTGTATCAATTTTTTTTGTTTGTTTGTTTTTGTTTTTTTTTTTTTTGCTGTACGCGGTCCTCTCCCTGTTGTGGCCTGTCCCGTTACGGAGCACAGGCTCCGGACGCACAGGCTCAGCGGCCATGGCTCACAGGCCCAGCCGCTCCGCGGCACGTGTGATTTTCCCGGACTGGGGCACAAACCCGTGTCCCCTGCATTGACAGGCAGACTCTCAACCACTGCGCTACCAGGGAAGCCCTGTATCAATATTTTTTGATTTAGAGGGTGAGTTCCGAGAGAGAGAGAATTGTGGCTCTTTTTCTTTTCCAGCTTTCCACAAAGCACCCAAACTATATGGTTACGGTCTCTTCCTGACCATCCCTCTCCCAATTTTGTTCTCTTTTAGGGGAAAAAAAAAATGAATTTTTTGACTCGAGGAAGCATTTGTGTAAATAATTTTTCCTTTGAAGGAAGGAAAAATTATTTACACAAATGCTTCCTCGAGTCAAAGAACTCATTTTTTTTTTTTCCCCAAAAGAGAACAAAATTGAAAAGTCTCAGCTGTGTTCTGGTTCTGGACTTGGGCAAGATTAGCTCACCACGTATGGTTCTGTTCTCCAGATCAGGAGAAATGGAGCAGTGAATTCTTGAAAGCTGGACCTAAGAGTTAGCACTGGCTTAAAGCATGAGCTCTCCTGTAATATATATAATGTGGGTCTTTGTTCTCTGGGGGTATATCACCTTTAATTATGAAGGAGGACAAAGCAGAGAGGATACACAGGTATTATATTGTTTAACAATTTTCACCAAGTGGGATGGAGAGGCCCTTCGCTCCCGATCCTTCCAGGAGCAGCCATCTACCCTCTTTTCCTCTGACTTTTGGAAGAGAAAACACCCAATGACCCTGACTATAAAACATCAATCGAAAAGGAGAAAAATCCAGTCAGTGGTCCAAACAATTGATCTCTGTGATGCCACGTAACTGAATGCTTGTGGTCTAAGCATAATGGAAACGGCCTGGCTTGCTTATGTCTGAGCCTTGTTGTGGTCGTATTTGAAGGGTCCATTTATGTTGATGCAGCCCAGTGAGTTAGAGCGCAGATTCCAACCTATCTTTTTCCTAAACTCGCGGAAGCAGTCCCTGGAGGAACAGGGTATACATTCCACCTGCTGCTAGGCTCGAGGTTCCCCCAGGGTGGGGCTGGCTTAGTAAATGACACTCATCATTGAGAACCTCACGCCCACCCAGTGTCTGATGAGTAGCCCTGGGGACACATAAGCACCTTGCTAAGCCCTCTGAAGCTGAGGGTAGACTTGAAAAGTAGCAAGGACACCAGATCAGTCTGCTTCATTTGGAGCAAATGACTTCTCGGCAGACCAGGGAAGGAGTGACATTGTGCAGTGGGAGTGAGGGGACCTTGCTGATTTGCAAAGACACACGTCCCCCATTTCCACATCTGAGAAGCAACTGGGCTTCCAACAGGAGAGAGGAGCCTCAAGGGAAGGCAGCCCCTGATCTGCCCCCTTTTACATTAAACCATGATCTCTGCCGATGAAGCCAACCAGATTGACAAGACCTCCCACTTCTTTCTGCTAACAGCTCTGTGCCGACCACAGCTGGAGTGGCCAGGAAAAGCCAATTTTCTCCTACCTTCTTCCCTTACTTCTCTCCTTTTCCCTCTCTTCCTATCTCCTTGCATCCTTGCTTCATTCAAACATTTATTGAGTAAAGTTATGTGCCAGGCGTTGTGCAAGGGGCTGGGTAGACAGACTAAAGATATCATGCAATAAACAGAGGTGCACATACAGTGTGATTAGAGAAATCTTCCACCTAGCAAGGGGTACTGGCCTTCTTAGGGGTAGAAGAAGCACAGTTCAAGACGCAGATGACTGAAAGGGCATGAAATGATGAGTAGTCCAGATTCTTTTGGTAGTAAATTACAGAATGCCACTTCAACCATCTGGATAAAGAAGTAGAGGTTTGTCATCGGGGTATTTATCACCTCAAAAATATCACTCAGATCTGCCTTGACCTTCACCTTTCACTGCTAGCACCTTAGTCCAAGTTACTGTCTCTCTCACAGGATCCCTGAAAAAGGTCTTTTGCTTCTTTTTTTTTTTGTGGTCCGCGGGCCTCTCACTGTTGTGGCCTTTCCCGTTGCGGAGCACAGGCTCCAGACGGGCAGGCTCACGGGCCCAGCCGCTCCGCGGCATGTGGGATCTTCCCAGACCGGGGCACGAACCCGCGTCCCCTGCATCGGCAGGCGGACTCTCAACCACCGCGCCACCAGGGAAGCCCTTTTGCTTCTTTTATGCTTGTTCCATTCTCATCTCTGCTCCAGACCGCAGCCATAATGATTCTCTTAAAATTGCAAGTTAGATCTCAAGATTCACTCAAATCACTGTGCTGACCTCCTGTTGCACAGAGGACACAGTTCAATTCTTCACACGGTCTGCAAACCATGGCTCTTGGCTGTCTTGCACCACTTTCCTGGCCACTTTCTACTGGGCAAAGCCCTTCCCCAGTTCTCTAAGTCTCCAAGCTCTTTCAGACTTCAGGGCCTTTTCCAAAGCTGTCCCCTTTCCCCCAAATGCCCTTCCCTTCTTCTCCCTACTCTCACCCAGCTTATCTACTTATCCTTTAAGTCTGGATGTAAATGTCACTTATCCTTCACCTACTTATCCTTTGAGTCTGGAAGTAAATGTCATGTTTTTAGTGAACATCCCCAGCACCCTCAGTGTAAATCAAGTCACTCCTCTCATCTTTCCTCATAACACACTGTAATTTTCTTTCTCATAATTTTTCACACCTTGTGATCATATATATTTATGTGTTAGCCTGCCATCTTTCCTGCTTGATGATAAGCTCCATGAGGGTGTTCATGGGAAAGCTATGGCTACGTTAGATGAGGAAAATTCTAAATTGCGACAATAGCAAGTATCGAGAAAGATATGGGGCAACAGAAACACATATTTGGCTGGTAGGAGTGTAAAGTTGTACAACCTCTTTGGAAAGCAGTGGACATCATGAAATAAAAGTGAAAACACACATACAACACTGTGATCCTCTAACTCTACTGTTAGGTACATACACTGAACAGAAACATGTACTTATGGGCATCAGGATACAGTTACCAGAAGGTTTGTGAACACTTCCTATACATCCCCAATGTGCAGCAATGAAAATGAATATACTGTAGCTTCACACGACTACAAAAAAAAAAGAAAAAAAATCCATGGCATAGAATGAGTCATAAGGGAAGTTTCTCTTTTATCAGTATTTCTCAGTCCATTTATCCAGCTTTTTTTTTTTTCATCTCCTTAGGGTTTGCCAAATATTCTGTGGTGTTCAACGTTTTGCAGAGAAAGGATCAGATCATGAGCAGCCTCATTGTTTGGTTAAATGTATTTATTAAAACTATAGATGTGGGGTCGGCCATATGGTCCACATCTATAATCACAAGACGTGAAAATTAATTTGAGTCAAGTGAGTCAATTACTTGGTTAATTCAATCTCCTTCTCTTGATGTTTGTGGAATGTGTATCTTTGGGAAGCAAAGGCAGTTTTTAAGTTCCACGTCCCTTCAGTTGTCAGTTCACAAACATTTTAAAAGTAGAGAAGAAACAAATCTCACCACCTCATGATCATCGAGATGCTGGACCACATTCACTTCTACACCGTTTTTCCCTCCAGGCTGGTTTGTCAGAGTTCTTTCTCTGGGTATCTCCCCTGATGGTCATTTCATGAATTAGGATCTGCAATTGAATTGACAGGAAGCATAAAATTAATAAAAACCTTCTGGAAACCCCACCTCCCAAGCCTCTTGGTAAACAGATGTGGTATCTTCCTAAACAGAATACTCAGGAGTATTGGAAACTAAGAGTGTGTGCAGGGCAGATGTTTAAGTGTTATAACCGTATCACCCGGGGAAAGTTATAGAACCTTGGTAAACAGGGAAGAATAATAAGATCTACCACAAAGGGTTACTGGGAGAATTAAATGAGTTTAAAAATACAAGGTACATTTTTATCATACTTAGAACAATGCCTGGCACATACTAAATATTCAATAAAAAGATATTCTTTTTCTTTCTTTCTTTCTTTCTTTCTTTCTTTCTTTCTTCCTTCCTTCCTTCCTTCCTTCCTTCTTCTCTCCCCCCTCCCTCCCACCTCTTTCTTTCTGCCTTTTTGTAGTTCTTTCTTTCTTTCTTTCTTTCTTTCTTTCTTTCTTTCTTTCTTCCTTCCTTCCTTCCTTCCTTCCTTCCTTCTTCTCTCCCCACTCCCTCCCACCTCTTTCTTTCTGCCTTTTTGTATTTCTTTCTGTTTTTCTTTCTCTTTCTCTCCCTCCCTCCTTCCTTCCCTGCCTCTGTCTCTCTCTCCTTTCTTTTCTTTATTTCTTAATCCTCAAGTTCCACCAGGTTCTACAGTTATCACCAAACTCAGGTAAGTGAAAACAAGCAAGTAAATGTTTTCAGACTGTAGAAATACATATTCAATCAACATTTAATTTCCTTGAAATGTGTTATTTTTGCTACCAAAACCCATTTTGACACAAGGATTTGCATATGTGTACGTTTGGAGGCACAGTTTTAAGTTTTATTTGTACTTTCGTTGTTATATATTATAGAAGCAATTCATGTTTATTGTTAAAAATGATTGCAGAATACATACAATGGAATATTAGTCAGCCTTAAAGAGAAAGGAAATTCTGACACATGCTAAACATGGATGAACCTTGAAGATCTTATGCTAAATAAAATGTCAGTTACAACAGGACAACTATTTTATAATTCTACTTATATAAGGTTGTAGGAGAGGAAAATGATCTTTTTCTTCTATCCTTTGAAGATCTCAGCCGGGAACCCTATAACAAAAGACAGATTGGCAAGAGAAAAGCATACGAATCTATTTTTGTGTGACATAGGAGCCTTCATAAGGAAATGAGGACACAAAGAAGTGGTTAAACCTGAGTGTCTTTATGCTAAGTTTAATGAAGAGTGGAGAACTATGGAAACATGTGATAGGACATTGTGTGATAAGTATGAGCTAAGTGTAGTAAAGTGGGAAACAGCAAAGCCTGTTGGTTCAGATTCCTCTTGGTTTTCCTCTGTCTTTGGAGATAATGAAGTGCCTTCCCTCTGGGTATGGGGAGGGCACCTCTCACATGAGGGTCTTGTAACATGCTTCAGAAGATGGGCAGGAAATCCTTCTGCAACCCACATTCCTTCAGCTTGAAATAGTCAATATGCCAAGGTGCCCTATTTGGGGGTAGCATGTCCAGAACAATGTCAAGGTACCAAGAGTAGTCAAGTTCATAGACACAGAAGGTAGAACGGTGGTTTCCAGCGGCTGGGGTGAGAGGGAATGGGGAGTTAATGTTTAATGGGCACAGTTTCGGTTCGGGAAGATGAAAAACGTTATGTAGACGATGGTGGTGATGGTTGCACAACAGTGTGAATGTATTTAATGCCACTGAACTGTACACTTTAAAATGGTTCAAATGGGAAATTTTATGTTATTCTATCATAGTTTAATTCTTTAAAAAATGATTGCAAATTAAACAAAGGAAAAAATCAAAAGTCTCCCTTCCCTTGCTCCCTCTGTACCTTTATCTCACTCTCCTCTTAAGGAGTAATTCCTGTAATAGTTTGCTTTACTTCACAGTTCATATATCTTGGTGCCTTTAAAAATGGTTCTGTATAGTCTACATTCTACATAAATCACCGTTTCTTTAGCTGTTCCATTCCTGAGGGGCATTTAGATTTTTTTCAATTTTCCATCATTACAAAATTCCACAGTGTACATCTTTGTACATGAATCTTTGGACAAGTATGTTATATTTCTGAAGTATAGATTCCTAGATGTTGAATTCATGGATCAAAAACATTTCAAACTATGGAAGATGATACGAAAATTTCTTTAAAAATACCATCCATTTGTATCAACAATGTATGAGCGACCCCATATCTGACACCACTGAATATTTTTAATCTTTAAAATTTTTGTCACTCTGATGGGTGAAAGTGGTATTATTCTTCTTCTAATGAAAATGTCACTAAATACTAGTGAAACCATCATATTTTCGTATGTGTATTGCTTTTATCTCTTTCCTGTACATTCTTTTGTCTGCTTTTTCTCCTGTTGCTTACCTTTTCTTTATTGATTTACAGGAATTTCTTACATATTAAGGATGTAAAATATTTGTCTACTATAGTATTTGCATATGCTTTCTCCTAGCTTGCTGCTAATCTTAACTTTGTTTATCAAGTTTTCTGTCAAAACTTTATATTGTGAACACAACATTGTAAATCAGTTATACTTCAATTTAAAAATTTTATATTGCTTTACAGAGCCAAATCTGTTGGTGATCCAGGTATTGTGCTTTTCTGGGGAATTCTTCACTACCCCTCGTAATGAAAATTTCCTTTTATAATTTATATAATTTGTTTTTTTTTTTTTGTGGTACGCGGGCCTCTCACTGTTGTGGCCCCTCCCGTTGCGGAGCACAGGCTCCGGACGCGCAGGCTCAGCGGCCATGGCTCACGGGCCCAGCCGCTCCGCGGCACGTGGGATCTTCCCGGACAGGGGCACGAACCCGTGTCCCCTGCATCGGCAGGCGGACTCTCAACCACTGCGCCACCAGGGAAGCCCCTATAACTTGTTTTAATGATATTTAAATTTTTAATTAATTTGAATATATATATATCATGAGATAGCATCCAA
This sequence comes from Neophocaena asiaeorientalis asiaeorientalis, assembly GCF_003031525.2. NCBI lineage: Eukaryota > Metazoa > Chordata > Mammalia > Artiodactyla > Phocoenidae > Neophocaena > Neophocaena asiaeorientalis. Next base: position 7,848,490 of record NW_020174429.1, on the reverse strand, counting down.
TAATTGTGTAATTCCTTCCGTTTCTCTCTTTATTATGATGATTTAAATTTGCTCGGAAAAGGATCATTCAGAATAGTCTTCATTTTTGGACTTTTCTCCACTTAGGATCTTGTGTCTGCATTTCCCCCTTGAGTGTCTATTTAACTAAGCACCTATTGAAACAACCTTCTGTGGTATGTTCATTTCTTCTTCTGCTACTTGAGGGTGTGTTTGTGGTTTTTGTTTTGTTTTTATTTTTAGAAATCATTCGGGGGGAAAAAAAAGATGCTGTATTATCCTAGCAGAGATCAGGAGAACACAGTGTTTCTAAAAACAGCCTTTGCGCTGGTGACTGCTTTGTGAAGAAATTTCATAACCGAAGGCCCGTTAACGGGACTGATTATTTAAGACAACCGTGGTTCCTGTGTAGATGTCTCATGCAATGTATGAACCACACTACTAGTTTACTCTTTGACCAAATGCTCCTCCTCGGTAATATGCCGCACTCCCCTGAAGCTCGGGAAAACAGCTTAGGCTTCTCACTTCTTTAGTAAAGAACTTCTCAGTTGATTTCAAGTGAAATGCCAACAGTCTCACTTTTTTTTTTCAAACACACTTCACAGCCATGCCTGTATATCCACTTTAAAAGTGTATGTTTTGTGGGTTGGGGTGCGGTGTGCTTTGAGCAGTTGTCAGATGTTTTATTTTTGGAAAATTCTAAATAGCATTTTGGAAGATAATTAAGGGTTGCTCAAGTTTCTTGCAGGATTTTTAAAAAAAGGTATATTTTACCTTCTTTGTGCATTTTTGCACTCAATACTTCATTTGTCACCTCCTCCTCTATTTTATAACTCTTTTAATTAATGGTGTTTATTCTCCTCTCGGTCTGGACTGAGTCTTGTTTTCATGCTCATATTATTAGGAAGTGATAACATGTGTGGATTTTTTTTCTGTATCTGGGCTTGCCAATCACTATGGAAACAAGCAAATATTTACATAGCCCAGATACTGATTAATACCTACTGGTTATTTTGACATTGTAAAGTTACTGTTTGAATGTAAGGAATTTCTCCTGAACAGGAAAGTGGTTTATTCTCATTTATTTACATTTATAATTTGCCCATTAGAAATTAATCTGGTAGCAAAAGCTCCATCAAATTACAGCCATTTCCAAAAGAGTCATTTTTGCCAAAAGATGACTCAAAATCAAGCGCTAGAGGTTTAAAAATGGTTGTTTTACATTTTAACAGGGACAATTTTTGTAAAACGAAATTCACCTGACATCAGTAACACAGATATGTTAAGATAATATCAGTACTGCACTAAGTACAAGATGATGAATCTCAAAGGGACTCTTTAAAGAGACATTTTATTAGGACCCCAAAGGAATATTTAGCTACAAATATAAGCCCTGGAATTCAGCCTCTTGGGGACACTTGATAATTCCCTCTGAGAACAAAATTACCTCACTCTTTCTCTCATTCTTTCTCCGTTTGGGTTTTCTTCTTTAACTAAGGGAGATCTTTATAAATTTAATTAATTTTTTTATTAATTTTTTTCTACCTTAGGATCCAAAAAAGTTGTAGTCTACACTGTAGAACAGTGGCTCTCAAACTTGAGTGGACATTAGTATCACCCGGAGGGCTTGATAGATAAAACAGAGATTTCTGAGTTCCACTTCCCAGTCTCTGATTCAGTAGGTCTGGGTGTGGCCACAGAAATTGTGTTTTGAACAAGTTCCCAGGTAATAATGTTGGTCCAGGTGTCACCCTTTAAGAAACCCTACCCTAGACAGGAATAAAGACACAGACGTAGAGAATGGACTTGAGGACACGGGGAGGGGGAAGGGTAAGCTGGTACGAAGTGAGAGAGTGGCATGGACGTACATACACTACCAAGTATAAAATACATAGCTAGTGGGAAGCAGCCGCATAGCACAGGGAGATCAGCTCGGTGCTTTGTGACCACCTAGAGGGGTGGGATAGGGAGGGTGGGAGGGAGACGCAAGAGGGAGTAGACATGGGGATATATGTGTATGTATAGCCAATTCACTTTGTTTTAAAGCACAAACTAACACACCATTGTAAAGCAATTATACTCCAATAAAGATGCTTAAAAAATAGATAAATGAGTAAGAAGGCATTCCAAAAAAATAAAAAGAAACCCTACCTTAATATTTTTTCTTTTTGTTAACCAAGTTGGGAAGAGTTTACAGATATTGCAGAATGTTTTGAAACAATCTCCAAAATGACTCTGCAGTACATTTAGCAGCAGAGTTGGAGCTTCACAAAATCCAAACAATATGGGAATATGACTCCAATGAAGCTAGGAAGTGGTACTCTAGAGGTCCAAGCTTCAGGATGAGTCAGGAGCCCTATGCCGTTACAGCCATAATCTCTCAAAGGAAAGTATTTCTCAGAAACTATGGAACTATCTCATCTTATTAATCAATTCAACTGAACTCTTAAGTCACACAAACCCATAAATCAGTGGTGCATGGGCTGGACAAATGGAGGCTGAACCTGTGGAGACCGCCTATTCTTACATTTTTCATGAATATTGGTTCACATTCTTCAAAAAGACTGATTAGAGTTTACCATATTACTCATTTCTATAGAATCGAGTGTGAATCTTAGCATCTCATCTTAGCCAGCAAAATCGTTAGGATGGCAAATCTTGGAGCAACATGTTCCAGAAAAAAAGACTAAGATTTGGAATCAGAAGATCTACATGATTCTTGGATACATTCCTTATTTTCTCTAGATATAAGTATCCTCACCTATAAAGTGAGGCTAGTAATATTTATTCCATTGAGTCCTCAAATACTTATTGAATGTTTCCTATGTGCTTCGCCGTGGTGACAGTAAAGAGAGTCAGACATGTTTCTTACCTTCAAGGCATTCATAGAATTTATTTTAATAAATAAATGAGAGTATGGGCGTGAAGAGTTCAGGAAACTACAGAGGCCTAATGTAAAGTATTACTGCTCCTTGCATAGCAGCTGGCCCTGAACTTGGATTGAATGAGCCTAATCTATTCATGGAAAGAAGGAAGACAGAGGGCAACTCCATGCTAAATGGAATCATCCCCGGTGAAAAGTTGCTACCATTGATTTTGGCATCAAACTCATGGGTTGCAATTACAACAGGTATTTTTCCTCAAAATACTTTTGATGTCTGGAGAATTCAAATTATATTTTCATTTCAAGAAAATATTGATTTAGCTGCAAACCAGAGAATCTAAAAAGAATGGTTGGAATTTTTGCTCAACGAACAGCATTCAGGTGTGTGGTGTGAAAAAAAATTTAATAAAATTTAACATAGAAAAAAGTGTTGAAGAAGTACTCTTTTTAAAGTTTTTTTTTTAAATATCAAATGATTTGGAGTCTTATAAAAAGTAGCTGGGTTTTGTTTTGGTTTGTTTTGCTTTGCTATTTAATGAATAGCACTCTTTTTAAACTCCAGCTTGGAACAGAAGGCGGATTTCTTCATCTCTCAGGAAGCTGGGTACCGTGGTAGCATTGAAGGCGCTGGGTTTCAAATCTTATTGAATTTTGTTCCAGTAAAGCAATTTCATTCTCAAATTGGACATGCCGTTTCTTCTTTATTAAATTTCCCAGTTATTCTTTCACCTCAGGTTTTTATGTTGCTTCCTATTTATTTTTGGACTTGTTCACTCAAAATGTGGGAAGACACAAAGGTTTATATCAAGCCTCACATATCCTGCAGCTCTCAGTTAGAACCCAACACGAAAGGACAGAACTCAGAACCAAAATGACTCTTGTTGGTGAAGCCAGGTGAGGCTCTGAGGGAGAACTGACATTTGGCAAAGAGAAATTCCATCCAGGGGTTACTCCGTCTTTAGACAGGTCTCCATTTCAGTGGGTTTCAGAGAGAGGATGATACAAATGTGGCATCACTCTACCAACACTTCCTGAAAGATGCCCACTGTCTTCCTGTGAAACACCAAACTAACTTGAAACCTAAAAAAGAAAATTGGTTGAACTACGTGTTCCATGTGCTCCAGGTTTTGAAGCAGTTCGGTTATGTTTCCATATTTTTTTGAAATGTAAATTTTCTTTAAGATTCAGTTTAAGCAGGTAAATATCTATTTTTCTCTGTTTGAAGTAATCTAGTCCTTTCCCCTTTGCCCCCACTACTCCGGCTGGAATCCTGCCATCATATCCAACTTTCTCCTGAATTTGTGGAGAATTTTCCAACGTACAGTCAATTCTCAATACCTGTAAAGAAGTAATCTTTCATGCCATTATTTTATCCCTCAAAACACTCCATCAAGCTAACAATCCTCACTGTGGACTTCAAGGTTGGCTATTTATTCTCCCACATGACTGCCTCATTTTCCCACTGGTCCCTGCTCAGTACTCTCTTTTGGTTTACCTAGTTTGCTTCCTAGAATTGTTCTCCACTGGCTAATTTCCATCTTATTCATGCTGTCCATTTCCAATCAGGTAATCACTTTCAGCTTTCTAAATCCAGCATGTCAACTGCTTCTTCTGGAAAATGTTTAGGAGGTAGGTAGATATTTAGACAGTCTTCTGTAGATAATGTTCACTATATCAGTGCAGGGAAATACTGATGAGTGGGGTTTGATTATCCAATTGCATAGAATCACCTGACATTGTATTTTTGCTTTGATTCCCTTCCTCCCTCCTTTCTTCTTTCTTCCCCCTCTCTCCCTCTCTCCCTCCTTCCCTCCCTTCCTTCTTCCTTCCTTCCTACCTTTTCTTCCCATTCTTCCTTTCTTTCTTTTTGCTCCCCTCCCTCCCCTTCTCTGTTTCTGCTTATCTATCTTTCTCTATCTGATACTTACTTTTCTTTAACGTAGACCCCTTCCCCCCCCAACCCCTGGCAAATATGGATGAGGGAAAGGAAGAGGAAGCAAGATTCATCTGTCTATTGTTTTCATGATTTTATTAACACTATGGCTTAAACATTGTTAGGAGATTTTTTTTTTAATGACTAAAATGAGCTGTATTATTCAGAATACCTGAATTTGTTGCAGACTGTGAGGGTTTGATCTATTTTAATACCTCTCCATTTAGAACAAAGACTTATTTAATCGTATTATATAATTAATAAACTGCTAGTTATATCATATCTTCAAATGCAAAAACTAAACAATAAAACTAATAATAACAATGAAATTCTATGTCTAGTCTTTTCTTCATCAAGAGAAGATGGGCAGTGAATACAGCTCCATCAGGACAATGCTGTCCACACTCTAGATAAACAATTCCAAATGAATTTCTGCTCAATGTTATAATCACGCACAGGCGTGTATGCCTTGACACCCTCCCACTGATTCAAGGCAACTTCTTAGCTTCTCAATCATAAGGCATTTTTCATTCATTAAAAGAATTTCATTGATGTCTACTAGGGTCAGGCACTGTGATAAGCTTTGAGGATACAGAAATAAAAGATGTTTAGATTCCTTAGTTTAATGGTTAGATGAGTTGCAGGGGTGGGCAGAGAGAGGGAAGAAAGCAAATGCATACTTGCAATACAAGATGATAAGTGCCATCATAATATAATTTCAGAGAAGTGAAACTTTTGTTATTATAAGCTTAGAAATGATCAGTACTTACAAAGCAGAAAATGCATAAAACCACAATGAAAGGAATTAGCATGAACTATATGAAAACGATGTTTTTGCAGGGCAAAATGGTAGGTGCTCAGCAACTTCACGTAGTTCAACATACTGAAATTCACAGTTTCAACTCAGAGTTAACATCTAATAATATATTGGAAAACCGATCTCTCAAATGCTTTCTGTGATATCCTTATATCTTCCCAGAAAATATGCACATATATTCACATTTAAAGTGTTTTGTTCTTTTTTTTTAAGAAAAAAATTATATTATACTCTAACTTTGTTGTGTAACTTTCTTTCACTAAAGAATATTATAAACACCTAATAAAATATAGGTCTGTATCATTTTTAGTGACTGAATATTTTTTAAAATTTTTATTGGCGTATAGTTGATCTACAACGTTGTGTTACGCAGTTGCCGAATATAACTGCGCAGGATGACGGAGCTCTCATTTATTTATCACATCCCGCTGTTGGATGTTTATGCTAGTTTCCAGTTTTCACTATACGTACTATAATCACTATATGCGTAACGCTGAAATGAACGTGAAGACACGGCTCTAAATTGTTCTTCCTTCATGAGTGCTAGAACATCACCATAAATTAAAATAATGAGTAACTGAATAAAGTAAGATTTGGTCACCAAATCCGTATTTTGTCCCTGTGATTTGCATATTATGGAGCATGTCTTAGAATGTTTAATAAAACTCTGTACCTTGTTCACTCACTTTCAAACTTTGTGATTTTTTTTTTTAACAGGGAAAGAGACATAGACATGAAGGGTGAGGCTCCTGAAGGCAGGTCCAGGGTGAATAACCACTCTAAGAAAGGAGCCAGATAAACACCGCTTCCCAATAAACAAATAGCATCGTGTTCCGGTAACAATTGCCCCGGTCCTTCCCCCTGAGAAGAAGGAGGCACGTACAATTGTTTGGCTCTCTTTCTGCTTCCACGTTATTGATTTAGAATATGACATGTCTGTACGATCGCAGCTAAGTCACCAAATGGGAAATGTCTAAATCAAGTTGCAATGAACGCAGCATAAAGCGCTGGGTAATAAGCCACACATTACCTCCAGGAGCGACATGTTTTTAGAACTCAGCCTCGGTATAAGTCTGAAGCAGCAGAAGCAGCCTGGAAAAAAAACAAAACAATCCTCGCTAGGTTATTGTGCGGTGTGAGAGCCACGCTGCTGTGGAAAGGCAGTGTAAATCCATATTATGCAGAAATCAATGGCAGCCCAATCTTTGCCGACTGTACCAGGAGCCCTGTGACAAGGGCACAGCGATTCTCCTAATCAAGCAGGTTGTGTGAAAGCGGAGTCCAGCTGAGCTTGATATATCCAGCTGGACTTTGTTTGCTACTTAATGGAGCAGGTCAGAGTGATAACACCCCAAAGAAATCAACCAGCTTCGGCTGGAGGAGCCCATGGAAAGTGCAGGAACTCCAGCAGATCTACATTAAATCACTTCTATAGGTCATCTGCAGAGAAAGAACTCGAGAAATAATAAAGGTGCATCATTCTTCTGTCTGTGTTTATGATTTTCCCGCAGGGAAGGGGGTTGGGTGGGGAGGGAAGGCCATGTGGCTGGAGAAACATTTCGTCTTTTTTATTCTATGCATTATAAAGCTCTTGGCAGGGCATCAGGCCCTGAACTTAGCTCCCCCTCCCTGAAAGCCGCACGTTACAGGGGTTTATAAGCCATAGTGACAGTGATAAAAGGCCAATTCATGGCTTGGGGACAATTTTTCCTAACAACGTGCTTTTGCCTCTTTGCCTTCTTAAACACCTGCTGCTTTGCCCAGCACCCTCCAGCATAGTCTTCTGGGCAGCTCTGTCTCTGAGCTGGGATGACGAAGTTCAAAGTGAATGTCCCTCTCTACTGTCGCTGCCAGTAGACACTGAAAGACTAGTGTCACTGCCCTCAGCCTGGCCTGAACAAAGCCACTCAGAATCCATATGAAACTCAGGAGGGTAAGACAGGATTCTCTAACAGGCATTCACACCCTCTCCCATTCTCAAAAGAGGCCTTAGGAAGCTCTTGAGGTTAAAGCATGCGGTACAAAAGATGCCCAATAAATCGATATTTGGATTCGATAAGGAAGTGACGAGTTTTCTGAATACAGGTATGTCAAGGTACACCAAGCAGGGGAAATGAATGCTCTATCTATCTGAACATGAACCCCATCTCCTCTTCTCCCTCCGGGGGACCATCATCACCGACTGTGGGAGAGCTGGGCATGGGCCATGGCAGGGTGTTAGCCACTGCAATTTGAAGTATGGATAATTAGGGCTCAGGCTCCAGAGTCAGGTGACAAAAGTGATATAATGATAGATGCAGAGTGGGAGTGATGTGGCCACAAACCAAGGTTTACTGAGAGCCTCTGGAAACTTGAAGAAGCACAGAACAGATTCTCTCTTGGAGTCTCCAGACGAAACCAGTCTACCTGTTTGATTTAAGCCTGTAAGACTCATTTCTGACTCTGACTTCGGGGCTGTAAGATAATAAATTTTGCTGTTTTAATCAAGCCACTAAGTTTGTGGTAATTTGTTAGCAGCAATAGGAAACTAATACAACTCATAAAAATAATAGTTAATGAGAAAGTTAAATTTTCAAAATGGACAGTCCCTGAAGAGCTTGGTTAACTTAGATTTTATTCGAAAGCAGTTCTTCTAATGAATTGGTATTTTTCTAAATATCTTTCCCCAGCTAGACCTAAGAATTCCCAATTCACATTCCTTTCCTTTCAAATTCTTCCCAAGCACCAGAGGTTTACTAACCATTAATATGCCACCATGTCATGGTGGGCAGCTGCCGTCCACGGAGCAGGATGACCCCAAACCGTGCCTGTTTTTTCCCATTCAGAGCAGTCAGTAGTTCTTGTCCTCTCCTTCAGTAACCCGGGAGAAGCAGCCTCTCCAGAAGTCTCTAAATCCTTAATCTTCAGCTGCAGGTAGGAAAACTTGGCCTCTTCAAACTCCAAGAATCCCCTGAGAAATACAAAGATGACGCGTTCTCAGTTCTCTGTTACGAAGAGAAAACTGCGGAGGAATTACTGCCAGACAAAGAGGACCACAGCTGTTCGATACTTGCTTTTTCTGCCTTCAGCATGTTACCCCCAGGCCTTTCTTTGTAAGCCATTTCTGACATTCCTTGACTACTGGATTCATTTCAGTGTGATTAAATTGAGACTGTACTATGTGATTTAGGGTTGAATGTCAAAGGACAATGTAAAGATTGATTTTAAAATAACAGACGAGAAACAAATTTAAAAACTACCATGCCTTAAAACTTTGAAAAGGTCAGTATTCTTTTTTTTTAATTTATTTATTTTTGGCTGTGTTGGGTCTTTGTTGCTGCGCGCGGGCTTTCTCTAGTTGCGGCGAGCGGGGGCTACTCTTTGTTGCGGTGCGTGTGCTTCTCATTGCAGTGGCTTCTCTTGTTGCGGACCACGGGCTCTAGGCACACAGGCTTCAGTAGTTGTGGCTTGCAGGCTCTAGAGCACAGGCTCAGTAGTTGTGGCGCACGGGCTTAGCTGCTCTGCGGCATATGGGATCTTCCCGGTCCAGGGCTCGAACCCGTGTCCCCTGCATTGGCAGGCAGATTCTTAACCACTGTGACACCAGGGAAGCCCAAGGTCAGTATTCTTAATTGGAGAGGAGGTGTTAGATAACAGTGGTTGCTGTAAATTCTTTGCAGATGTCAGCTTATAACTCTACCAGAGCAATTTTCAGCTAATGTGGGCCTTGAGGTGGAATCTGTACTTCCGAAGGCCTTGTCATTGGTTCTAAATTTGATGCTCTTTCACAAAGTTGCACACAGATTTTCACAATTGGTCATCTGCAGGGGCGAATTTTCCACTGGGAGGCTGATTTTGGAATTTGCTTCTTGTGAAGATATATACTAGACAGTGACAATATAATTAGTTTTAAAAGTTATATATAAACCGAGGAAATGGTTAAGATCTGAAAAGCTCTTAGCAAGTCTTGTCAACTTGTTTATTTGGTGTAAACTTTCAGATGTATAGAAGTAAATTTTGTTTTTTCCTCCTCTTATTTCTCTTCTTTTCTTCTTCTTTTTTTACATTTATTCAAAGTCCCTTGATGTTTCAGGTATCTCTTACTGTGTAACAGACTACCCTAAAACATGGTAGCTTCAAATAACAATCTTCCTTAGGACTCTGTGGATGGCTGGGGCTCAGCTTGGTGGTTCTTCTGCTGGTCTCACACAGGATCTCTCACGTGGTTGCAGTCAAATGGTATCTGGGTTTGGGATAACCCAGATAGCTCCCCTCATGTGTCTGGGATGTTGGTGAGGGTGGCTTGAAGACTGGAATTTCTCTCTCTCTCTCTCTTTCCACATGACTACTTCAGACTTCTTTACATGGCAGCTGGATTCCAATAGTGAGAATTCCAAGAGCCTTAATGAGCAAGCACTTATTCATCTCTCTCTCTCTTTTTTTTTCTTGGATTTCCTAGACCTGTTGATTTATAATGTTGTATTAGTTTCAGGTGTACAGCAAAGTGATTCAGATATATATATATATACACACATACATATATATATTCTTTTTCAGATTCCTTTCCCTTATAAGTTATTATAAAATATTGAGTATAGTTCCCTGTGCTATACAGTAGGTCCTTATTGGTTATCTATTTTACATATAACGGTGTGTATATGTTAATCCCAAATTCCTAATTTATCCCTCCCCCTCACCTTTCCTCTTTGGTAACCACAAGTTTGTTTTCTATGTCTGTGGGTCTATTTCTGGTTTGTACATAAGTTCATTTGCATCATTTTTTTTAGACTCCACCTAAAAGCAATATCATAAGATATTCATCTTTTTCTGTCTGGCTTACTTCACGCAGTATGATATTCATCTTTTAGAGGCATTGTGTTTGCTAATATCCCATTGGCTAAGCCAAGAGTCAGTGTGGGAGGGGATCACACAGGCATGACTACTGCAAGATGTGAGTCACTGGGGTCGCAGTCTGATACCCTTTGGATTCGTAGTGCAATATCAGAAGAAAACCCTGTCTTTGTCCCCGTATCAAGCATGTGTTTATAGTATTGGAATTTATAGTATTGGAGATAAGAACAGATCTAAAGTTTAGAGTCATCGTTCAGCCATGAGAACAGATAAATTGAGCTAAGGAATTCGTCATTTAGTTGTAACATGTCATATTTGGTTGTAACATTTTATAGATTATGACATTTCGACGGTGAAGGGAGCACAAGGCAGGAGTCAGGCATCCCAAGTTCATCCCTAAGTGTCCACAAGATTCTCACTCAGTTGTCAGAGTTACCTTTAAGGTCCAACTGGGTGATGATAATCAGAAGTTGTTAAAGCAAGAGTCCTGATCAAGTGCATCAAAGTTCCACTGCTTCTACCCTCTTTGCACGAGAAAGAATTTGTTTCTTAGTGTCTTGACTTTTCCCACCCATTCTTTATGTCGACAGACACACATCTTCTTGGGCATCATCCATTCATTATTGCAGTGGATGCCTTTGGACATGCATTTGCCCTCGGCTCTTTCTTAGGGATCGGCCAACTTCCTGAAAACTTGCTCTAACTGTAGTACCTAATGCAGAGCCTAGCCCAGAGTACGTGCTCAATAAATAATTCTTGACTGAATAAATAAAACGACAGGCGTAATATCTCAGCATAGGTTGACTTTTCTCACTGGTCCAACTTAGTGAATTTTTTTTTAACCCATTAAACCTATTTTGACAATACTGTCTTTGGGGTTAAAACTAGCATAGGCCCTTTTCTATGATAGAATAAGGCAGAAATTTGGAAAACTTCCAACCACACAATTTTCCCCCACAGAAAAACTTTCCCTTTGTCATCAGTTAAGGTTATTAAACATAATCAAGTAAAAAAAAAACTTGCTAGAAAAGAAAAAAGTCACCCAAAGTCAGAAGAAAACATGGTGACTTGGACTCTGCTATTAACAGCCTCCTATTTAAAGTCTTTGTAAGTGGTTACTGTACAAAGAAATTGCTAACCACCATGGTTTTTACCTGCAACTCTGAAACATGCTGATAAAATGCTCTCTCATTTCCCTCTCTTTCTTGGACCATTAGTGTTATTCTGCTATATTTGGAGCTGAGCTCAAACCAAATCAATAAAGTCATTTATTATAAAGAAAACAGATTTAAGAAACAACAGACTTGACTACTCAGATAAAACACAGCAAGCTGAAAGTATGAATGCAGGGTTGAGTGAAGAATTTGATTTATATGCTGTACTGAAAAATCCAGTAAGCAGAAATGGAAGTTTTTATTGCTTGTCTATAAATGACTGTCCATAAATATAAAATTATTATTTATTAAAATAAATTTAGCATTTTATTGTAAATAGGGCCATTGTAAATAACAACCTTTTATTATCTCCTATTCACAATGCTGCCTTTTAAATTTTAACCACCTCTGTAAAGTAGCTGCCTCAGTTTGCCAAGATTTACATAAAAATAAATATTTATCTATGAGTCCAGTTTATGCTTTACAAATTACTCACCATGTAAAAAGCTTTTGTTTGCAAGAGGGAGTAGTACTAAAGGAGCAAGGGGGAAAATCCCATGTCTTGAATACCAGCTGGTGTCAGGAATGACAAATCCTGGTCTGAGATATGAATGTCTACACTATACTGTGTCTGCTAAATGCCGATGTCATTGGCATTTCAGGTTGAGAAGGGCTGGGTTCTTTCATGGAAGGGGCTGGGCTGTTTTCCTAGGAAAGGTGATTCCAAGGATGATGGGAAATCCTGGTTGCAAAATATCTCCCGTACACAGGTAACAAGGTATTTGGAATTTTCCTTTTTTTACCTCCTTTCCCTTTTTATCTTTTTTCCTCCTAGAAACAGAGAAAGCATGTAAACAGTGCTGGGAAAGGAGGCATCAAACTAAATTAACAGTAAAGCATTGATGAGATCTTTCATCCCAAGTGGAAAATCTTAAGGACACGGCAGCTCAGAAAAAAAAGAAAGAAAGGAAGGCTCTAGAAAAACTGTAATGAGGTCACAGTAGAGAGGCCAAATGTACAAATGACAAGCCTTCCAAGCCTCGTTCTGCCCAGGCTGATCCTGCAAACCTGTGATCACTAGGGATAGCACTTTATTGAGGGGTGACGACCAGGCAGAGGGCTCTGACACTAAAGAGTCCATGGGAGGTGACATTCCTCAAATACTGACATATTTTGCTGATACACTAAGAGAAGGATTTGAGACATTGAAGCCCTGAACTTCGATCTCAGAATAACTCTGACCCACTACAGCTGCAGCATCCAGCCTCGTAGTCGTTTGTTCCAAGGAAGGGTGATGTTGGTGTTGGACTAACCTGCGAAGTACCCATCAGCCACCATGAAAGACCCTCTTACAATTAGAGCATCAGCTAAGTGTTTTCTTCATAAACTGTAATTGTTAACCTTTATGAAATCACTATTAGGAATTACTGAGTTCTCAAAAGTTAAATCAGCCATTATTTCTTCATTGGACATTTTTCCTTCCTTTTTATCTTCAAAGATATCTATAACAATATAGATAGATATCACGTATTTATCAGTATAAGCTAATATATTGGCTTACATTAATGTAACTAATATCCTAATTTACATTGACAGAAAATGGGTCTTTGCAGATGCAATTAAGGTGAGGGTCAAATCATCCTGGCTTAGGGTGGGCCTTACATCCAATGAGAGTGCCCTTATAAGAGACAGAAAAGGACAGAGAAGAAGGAGAGGTGAAGACACAGGGAGAGTTTGGTGTGATGCACCAACAAGACAAGGACCGCCAGTGATTACTAGGAGGCATCAGAAGCTGGAAGAGGCGAGAAAGGGTTCTCCCCTAGGGCATCAGATGGAGCGTGGCCCAGCTGGCGCCCTGGTTAAAGACTTCTAGCCTCCAGAACTATGAGAAGATAAACGCCTGTCATTTCAAGCCACCCAGTTTAAGGTAATTTGTTATATCAGCCCTAGGAAATGAACACAACAACGAAGTGCTAACATAAAGCTGTGTGCTGAACACCAGTTTCTTGAGGGGGTGGGGAGAACCAGAGGGGATTTACCATGAAGCTAAGGAAGCAAAGGGACCCTTACTTACGTTGGCCTCTTTTAAGGCACCGGCAATGTGCTCACATAGTCATATTTTTAGTTAAATAAAATTAATAATTTTGAATTATTTAATATATTAAAATACAAGCTATCTTAATAACATTGATTAAGACCGATAATCCTTTCCCCTTAATCACACTTCCCTTCAAATCAGAAGGTACTGAAGTACCTGTGAGCATTTTTGGATTCAACTAAGGTGGGGAGCTTAGTTTGGTTTAGAGGAATTTAGTGTCTGTGGTTCACAGGGACTTTGGAGTTTAGTTCAGTGATGTCGCTGGAGGTTCCAGTAGGGGACTGGTACCCAAGGTCCTCCAACTGCTCACTGGGTGGGGGAGGGAGTCAGAGGTTGTATAGTGAAATGCATTTATCCTACAGCAGCTGACACTGCAAGGATGTGGGTGATAAAGGAGAAATAGCAAAGAGTATGAGGCCAGAAGCTAGTCTGCACACAGTCTCCCAAAGATCGATGTTTATAATTGGAAGTGGAGGATTCAGTTCTCCCTAAAGACTGATAAGTGATCTGTCAGGAGTATATTCCATTTCTTCAGCATATACAATTAGAAAGGCACCGTAATTTTTTCTTTCTTGGTGGGAATTGTGCAGAATAGACTATAATTGTTGTGTTTGCTGAGCAAAAGCACGTAGCAGTCCTCAGAGGGTAAGTACATCTGTAACTGCATATAACAAACTTGGTAGAAGTTTTCCTAAATTTCACAAAAATCCTCAAAATTTACATGACATTGACCATAACAAATTGTGAATCTGAAAGAAACCTTTTAAAATGATCAACAATAAAAATGTATTTTAATCAACTCTCCTAGAAGAATGATTGAATTATCTTTTAATCCTATGAAAAATTGTATTATAAAGCCCTTGTTATAAGAAGTGGCAACCAAAGCAGATGCAGCCAAAAGATGTCAAAAAAAAAGAATGACAAAAGTGATTCAGTCTGCTAATTAATAAAAATATTGTGTTATTTGTCTGGATTTCATGATGTCTGTGGTATTTGTTGCTTTTAAAATGCGGAATTTGTTGTGATCCATTTTCTTGTTCTAGATAAATATTCACTTTGTAACTAAATTTTGTATTTGTAAGTTTTTTGTTCTTTTTTTAAATGAGGGGCTCCCAAATTGTATAATTGTGAGGTCTCTCAAAGCCTAGCTCTACCCCGGGAAAACAGAGAAGGACCACTGTATAAACCAGAGCAGGAAATCATGAAGAGTTAATATCCTACAGTTCCTGGGCTATCTCCTCACATGAAAGCTCTCAGTGGCCACTGTTTCCAGAAGGTCGCTGTATCTGCCCTGCCCTTGAGTTATCATCCCTTCTCCCCATCTCCTCCCTGCTCCCATGCACCCCATCTTCCTCCCTTCCTAGTTAGCCAGTGGAAGGAGCTGCTTCCCTATTACTTTGTTCGGCAAGCTACCTTTGATTCAAACTTCAACTGATATCAGGCTCAGTCTTTTATATCCAAGCATTTTCTTATCAGAAAAGTCATCTTCCTCTGATCTGCACACTCAGGTCCATGCAGAATGAGCAGAGTCTTGGAAGTGGAGCTGGAGGAGACCAGGCTGCTCACTGAGCGCTTCCGTGGCACAGTCTTGACAGTGGGAAGTGGTTGTCCCTCCAGTGTCTGTATTTTCCAGGATCCCACCTCCCGGTGTCAGGGCTTCACTCTCACGCTTGCAGCTTTAGTCTGGACCTGTTATCTGAACTCTAGGTCCTAATATATCCAACCACCTACCTAACATCTCCCTCCGGTTGAGATATGTATTCCAGCTGAGTTCTACCCAATGAAATGAAGTGAAAATGTTTTTTTTTTTAAACTCTATCTTTTTTAAATTTTTCATTTTTTGGCTGTGTTGGGTCTTCATTGCTGGCTTTCTCTAGTTGCGGCAAGCAGGGGCTGCTCTTTGTTGTGGTGTGTGGGCTTCTCATTGCGGTGGCTTCTCTTGTTGCGGAGCACAGGCTCTAGATGTGCAGGCTTCAGTAGTTGTGGCGCACAGGCTTAGTTGCTCCACGGCATGTGGGATCTTCCCGGATCAGGGATTGAACCCATGCCCCCTGCATCGGCAGGCGGATTCTTAACCACTGCACCACCAGGGAAGTCCCTGAAGTGAAAGTGTTGTGTTTCATTTTTAGACTTGGTCCATGCTAAGCCTCTCCTCGTAGCACATACACCCTGCATGCTCCTCCATGTTTTTTTCCCCTTCTGGAAATGGAGATGACCTCCAGGGTGACCTTGAAAGCCACATGTTGCATTTGGCATCAGTCTAGGTCCTTTAACAATCGTGTGGAGGAGGACTGCTCACCAGCCTGTTCACCTGCCCTGTGCTATTACGCGATCAAGAAATCATTTCGTGTATTAAGTCACTGAAGTTTGGGGGTTAACTTTTTAAAGTAGCTAGAATTACTCTGACTTACATGACAATTCTCTGTTTGGTGACACCAAGTTCCTAGGTAAGGCCCCTCCTTTTTCAAACAACCATCTCTGTAAGTAGAAGCAGACTGGTAGAATATTCTCTCTCTCGATAGAATGAGCTAGAAAGGTAAGTGTATATATATATATATATATGCTATGTATTTTTTTATTTTTTTTAAATAATAATTGTTAGTAGTAGTAGTATTATATAAACCTATTTTTTCACATGTCATCAATGAGTGTTTACTCTATGCTAGGCTCTATTCGAAGTCCTTTACATGTGTTATGTCATTGAATCCTCAGGTGGTTCTATTACCATTAAATCAAGCGTCCTGGGTGGAGTCACAACGTAAAGCGAGGGGCTAAGCCCTCACACAACCTAATCCTGACCCCCGTACGCAGAGCTCAGGTCGGTTTCACATATTTATCCCTAGATTGCACGGTTAACCGCTCTTGTCCTGCCTCCCTCACGCAAATTACACTCTAATGTGGCTCTTTCATCCTGGTGAGCTCCTCAGCCACCAAGGTGCTCCAGTCATGCTGAATAATCCATGGCTCTGAGATTGCCACAGTCTTTGGTGTCACATATTATTTTATTCATACGTAGAACAGAGCCCAAGGAACCTGGCTCCCTACTTCATAGTGAGGAGAAGGCATTAGCTAATGTCTTTAAGGTCCACGGAGCTCCTTGGAACGTGGGGTTAGATAAATAGAAGCTTTATAAGGATGCCACTTAACAAGCCCCCTCAGCCTTTGCTCTCCACCAACCCGCCTGAATTGGCTACAGCCTCCCCTGCTCATCCCCCCACACACACCGGCAGGCTGCCCAGTTCAAGTTGGACTGTGCTTCTGGAGCATCAGTGGAGGGGCTGGAGGGGCTGGAGGGGCTGGAGGGGCTGGAGGATGGAGCTGGGAACAGGATGTAATGGAGGCACTGATTTAACAAAGATGTGTTCTACTCCTGAAGCATATCTGGGTTCAGCCGTGCGGACGGAGCTCACTGCTTGCTGCTGTAGGAGTTTTAGAAACTTGCATTCCCTGTGCTGGACTGCTCAGGGCAGGTTCTTTTCAGAGAGAAGGAGAGGCTGTTTCTCCATTTTGTTCTGTCCTTCAAAGGGACCAATCTTACTAGGCCATAGGGTCAAGGTTGAAAGATGTCTATGTCAAAATTCACTTGCTTTCAAAGCTTTTCTCGCCCTCTCCTTTCTCTGTTGAACCATTATACTAAGGCCCTACAGACACTGACCTCACCAAGCACTGATGGCTCCCACATGCAAAGGCCAATGGGAAATTCTCCCTCATCCCACTTCCACCCACCAGCTACCCTTGCTCCTTGAAACACTTTCTTTATTTCAACGTCCTTCTCATTTTCCTCTTGCCCCAATGACTGATTTGTCTTCTTTTTCTAGATTATTCTTAGACCCATGACTTCTAAATATTAGAGTGTTATACAGATTAATGCTCACTTCTATTTTCTCTTCTGTCTAAAATTCCACCCTAGGTGATCTCATCCGGTACAATGGCTTCATATCTCTCCTCTATGCCAATGACTCTCATATTTTAGCTCCATCCTTGACTTACGCTATTAACTTCAGACTCACATATCCAGTCACCTATTTAACATCTCTCTCTGGTTGAGATACGCATCCCAAACGTGTCCAAAACTGAACTCTGATCCCCAGCTCCAAACTACTTCTCTCATTGTCTTCCTCATCTCAACATTATCCAAGTTCCTCAGGTCCCAGACCTTGGAATCATTTTGATTCTTTTTTGTTTGTTTGTTTCACATTCTATATCTGAATCCCCCTGGCTTTATCCTCAAAATATCTGCAGAATGCAACAATTTCTCCTCACATCTGTAGTCAGTTCTTTGGTCTGAGTCACTTTCACCTGGATTATTGCAGGAGCCTTTGAGTTGGTCTCCCAGCTTTCACGCTTGCCCTGTAGAGTCCATTCCCAACGTGGCAGCCAGAGTGAGATCGTATCACTCTTCTGCTAGAAATTTTGCAATAGCTTTTCTAACCATGAAGAATAAAATCTGAATTTGTGATCTAAGCTTATGATTTTTCCTGCCACCATCTCCTGGACCTCATCTACCTCTCCTCTTCCTCTCTCACTACAGTGGCCTCCTTAGTAATGCTGAACTGTGCCCAGCATGCTCTGGCCTCAGGG
Organism: Neophocaena asiaeorientalis asiaeorientalis; assembly: GCF_003031525.2. Classification (NCBI taxonomy): domain Eukaryota; kingdom Metazoa; phylum Chordata; class Mammalia; order Artiodactyla; family Phocoenidae; genus Neophocaena; species Neophocaena asiaeorientalis. The sequence continues at coordinate 7,830,196 of NW_020174429.1, read as the reverse complement.
CCTTTGACCTGCTATTTCCTCTGCCTCCAATGATCTTTCACCAGGTGTCCACATGGCTTATTCCTTCTGTTTATTCTGGTCCCGGCTTGAAAGTCTTCTTTTAAGAGAGGACTTCCTTGGTCATCATAGCCAATAAAGCATCTTTTCCATCAATCCATCAGTCTCTGTTACCCTGCTTTATTTTTCCCTTAGCATTTTATAATAACCTGATAGATTATTTATTTGTTTGATTGTTTCATTTATTCCTTATTTCTTTCCTGGAAATTGAAAATATAATTCATTTAAAGAAGAGCTTTCTCTGTTTTCTACATCACTGTACCTGTATGGGAGTCACAACAAATATATGTTGAATTAATAAATGAATTTCTTCTGATCAGTGGAAGTTAAAATATGTGTTTGTCTGTGAGTGTGCTCTGTGTGTGTGTGTGTGCTCTGTGTGTGTGTGTGTGTGTGTGTGTGTTGTCTCTGACTCATCAAAGGCTGTGTGCATGGAAGGTTAGATTTTATCCCCTTCTCAGAAAGTCAATGTGTTTTTCTCTGTAGCCTTTCTGCCATCATGGCCCCAGGGAAAGGAGCAGAGTAAATGTGTTTCTGGAAAGAGACGACATGATGTAGGGGAGGTTATTGCTGCACAGAAGGGGGAGGAAAAATCTCTGTTAGCCCAAGATGATTGTGGGGAAGGGAAGGGAGACAAAGAGATGCAAAGAAGAGATCAGAGACAAACACACCAGACTCACCTTCTATGTTAACCTCCCACCTCAGCGGAAATCACAAAAATTCTGAAAGTACAAGGCGTTTCCCCCTGTTTGTTATGTGATATCCTGAGAGAACACCGTTTCATACAGTAATCTCCTACCCTCTCTACACCAATCTATGAATCAGAATAAAATTGCTGTTATGTCATGATTAAGAGGGGGACAAGTTGAACCAGGTCTCCTATCCTACTTAGTTTCCTATGCTTTCCAAAATACCTAGAAGTTCCAACTTGCTCTATGGAGAAACACAGAAGGAAGGTGGTGGTACTTCTGGAAGGTAAGATTACTGGGAATCACTGCAATGATGGTAAACTGGCCCTGTTGCCTTGGCCTGCTGAGGAGGTTACCCAGGCTAAACATCAAATGGAAATCATTTTCAGATGTCAGAGTTAAATACTATGAGCAAAAGTTGAGCTGGGACTGGGTGACCTGAGTAGGCCTCATGTCCTTGCTGAGCCAAGAAGGAAAAGACCCAAATCACCGGTTGCAGATTTCAGCAGCAGATGCCAGCAGGGCAAGCAGTGACCAGTAGAACAATTAGGCCATTACACAGAGGCCAGCTTTGACCCAGCATGACCCCCTTCTTTTGCTGGTACAAGGATATGGTGAGCTACCTTACACATCCATTTACCCAGAGATGATATTTGAGACATTTAACAATGATGTGGCCCAGGTGGTAATACTGTCCATAAGGTGGGTTGATTCTTTCTTCCCTGCCCTGAGGTCATGAAGACATTTTTCTGTATTGGTTTTATGTAATATAAACTTTACAGCTGTTCCTTCAATCTCCAGTTATTTTAATGTATCTGGAATTGATTTTTTGTGTATGGCATGAGGTAGGGATCCAATTTAACACTTTCCCCATTATTGACCCATAACACTTCCAAAAGTTCCTTGGTTTTTCATCATGCAAGGGGTAAAGTTCCCTGTAATAAGAGTGGGTTTGATGGGATGTTAGAGACCATTTGTATATGTAGATTATTTGTAAGTCAGGTGTTTGTTAGTTGGATGCTTTATGCCTCTCTCTCTCCTTGTCCATTAATGATGCTCCGTGCACCCTTTAACCTCTAGGCCCAAGTTTTTATAGGTTGATAGACTAAGTCAAGTACATTGGCTAGTGTTGTAACACGGGACCATATATTTGCCCAGGTTCCTCAATAGAACTAAAATAGGAAATAATTATGGCTCAGTCTGTGACACATTTGCTTTTCCACATTACATTGATATAAGGGAAGCCCAAGGCAGAGGAACTATGAATCAGCAAGGAAGAAAATGAAATTTCTAAAAGTCTAACACACTTAGGAATTTCTTTGCAGCAGAGCCATACATTTGGTGACTAAACAATAAGCATTTTTTCGGCATCTATGAAATGAATTTTTTTACAAAGCTTTAAAAAAAATGGCAAAATCCCTAGTTCTCTGCAATAGGCAAACCAGAAATTCACTTAATTTGTTACTCACCGCTTTGGCCTATAAACTCAAATACTTATTAACGCTGTAAATATGCCTTTTTACTGGCTGGCTGACAGCTCCCATGCTTTCTGTGCTGTCTCCTTAAACATTTATGAGTGCTCATGAATATGCAAATACACAATCTAATGTCTGCAAATGGTTGCAAGTACAAATGCTATGTTAATATTTCATACAGTGATGGGAGCAAATCAACAATCATAAATTTTGAACAAATATGTTGCCTCGTTAATAACTAATGAAGCAGTGCACTGAACAGAGGATTTGGCATTTAACTCTAGAAGTGGTGTTTAAATAGAGCCTATCAGGCAAGGCCACTGCTTCTAAAATTTCACTAAGATCTGCTCCTTCCAGGGTGGTTTCTGTCTGGGGAGGTGGCAGGGGTCGGGGGCAGTATTTGAAAAGAGAAGATTCCATAATAGTTGGTTTAAAAACTGAAACTCCATTACCTGGTAGAAATAAAAATAATTTGCATAACTAATAAATTGCCTTAAAAGTGGACCTGCATGGGGCTTCCCTGGTGGTGCAGTGGTTGAGAGTCCGCCTGCCGATGCAGGGGACGCGGGTTCGTGCCCCGGTCCGGGAAGATCCCACATGCCGCGGAGCGGCTGGGCCCGTGAGCCATGGCCGCTGAGCCTGCGCGTCCGGAGCCTGTGCTCCGCAACGGAAGAGGCCACAACAGTGAGAGGCCCGCGTACAGCAAAAAACAACAACAACAACAACAAAAGTGGACCTGCATGACCAAGGAGTGTGCTTGATTTAGTGTTTCCACTTTCCTGGGAGCTGATGAAGACGGGTAGTATCAGCAGAGAAGAGCATAAACACTTAGTGGAAACATAGAACTGTAAACCTCAAAGAAATTTGGTGGGTTAACCCCTTTAGTTCCTCATAAGACTTGAAGAGGTGAAGTATTACCTTTAGTAGCAGGGCCTGTCCTGGGCTCATAGCTTTTGGTTCATGGTCTCAATCCATCCACACTTTGCCATGCTGCTACCTCTCCAGGGTACCAATTTCTTAAGGAATCCAGTGTCCTGGTTAATCAAATATTAAAGTGAAAACTCACAATTACTGTATGTCCGAGAGACTATGTCAAAGATTTAGAACTGAATAAAATGTCAATGCAGATCCAAAAGTCCTTTGATATTTTTGGGTGCCAATATATTTATCAATTAGATTAAAATCCTTTCTGTCTCCGAAAGTTTGAACACTTTCAGTGGGCTCTTCCTTGGGTGAGATACTGATGCTTCAGAATTTTTCAGCCTCCCTGAATTATCATACAGAGTATCAGTGACCTTTTTATAGACCTACAGGATTAAGATGTATGGTACACTGGATAAACTAGTATTGAGCATATGGTATATCCTGGAAGATCCTTTTAAAAAATAAATTTTTGATGTCAGCCTAATTATTTATCATTTGTGTTATCTTCATGAAAACCATCACAATACTTTTGATAGTAGTAGTACTTTACCATTTTTAAAGTGCTTTCTTATATATTATTTCATCTTCACAAGTTGCCCCATAAATAGGTATAATTATGTACACTTTACAGATGAAAAACTCCATCTGAGAGAAGTTAAGTCATTTGCTAAAGGAGAAAAAATGACAAATCTGGTTATTTGAATGTGTGAAAATTGGAGTTTTTATTACACACAGCTTTATAAAATAGTCTCCAAAATATTCTTGACTTTTTTAAATGGGATCCATTTATGTACCTGGACCAATTTTCTTTCATCTCCTCTTACTCATATTGCACATTTGGTTAGCCTCGTTCTCTTGGTTACTCAAGTCCCTATCCAAGTAGAAAATAAAGTATTTATGGGTTGGCAATAATTTCTTTGGTTTTGAATTTCATGCTCAGTGATAGTGATGTATTAAAACACCCCTTTGTAAGGATCTTTGTGGTGATGGAACTCTTGTGTATCTTGACTAAGGTGGTGACTACAGGAATCTACACATGCAATAAAGTGGCATAGAACTAAATACACACACACACCAGTGCATGTAGAACCAGGGAAATCCAAATAAGATTGGTGGGTTGTATCAATGCTAACTTCCTGGCTGCGGCATTCTACTCTAGTTCTGTAAGGTGTTACCACTGAAACTGAGTCAAAGTACGTAGGATCTCTCTGTATTGTTTTTTACAATTGCAGATGAATCTATAGTCATTCTAGAAATTACAGTTTATAAAACTACAATTAAAAGACAATTAAACTGATTCACTTTGTTATAAAGCAGAAACTAACACACCATTGTAAAGCAATTATACCCCAATAAAGATGTTAAAAAAAACACACACAAAAATACAATTAAACTAAATCTCTCTAAAAAGCCCTTTCTGATTAGTTGACATTGAATAGTTTGCACAATTCTTCAGGACACTTTGGACCCAGCGGGGCAGGAAAGATATTTTAATATGTTTTATGCTCTGACATTAAGCCATTACACCCATGGCGTCGGGTGGTTGTAGTAGAGCGGCTGTCAGGTTTAGGGTCCTGGACATTAACTAATTCTTCTATTCTATAGCAATGTGATTTTGAGCAAGTCTCTTTCCTCTTTGAATCTGTTTCCTCATTTATAGAATACTCTGATCAGATTAGCACAGAGCTCACTCTTCATATACAGAGGCCTTACCTCCCCATCCACCAAACTTCCAATTTACCCCACTCACCATATCCATGGTAGGTATCTCTTTTACTTTCCTTTAAAAACATTCTGGATTTACCTTTTTAAAAAAGGACATTTTGTATTATGGAAAAATTTATGCAAGATGGAATATTTTAATGATTCCTCGACAATAATCAACTCAAGGTCAATCTGGTTTTCTCTATTCCTCCACCTGCTCCCTAGCCAGCACCATATCCCGCCCCCTCCCTCATTTTGAAACAAATCACCGACGTAGTAGTATTTCATCTGTAAATATTTGAGAATGTATATTTGAAAGAAACAATCAGAAAACGTAATCACACCACCATGATCACATCTAAAGCGTTAATAATTCCTTAATATCATTAAATGTTCAGCATGCAGATTTCCCTGATGTCTCATGATTTTTTAAAATAGGCTGTTCAAATCATTATCCAAATGAGGTCACAGCAGATATTTCTATGCATGTTTTTTTCTGCTGATCCAGTAATGCCTCAGAATCTGTCTCAACACAGCACTCCAAACCACGTCACTCCACAGATCAGAGGGGCCACATAGGGGAACTGAATCTAATTTGCTTTCCCTGGACTAGAGTTCTGATAAGTCCACTTAGACCAGTGGTTTCTGATTGATTAAGTCATTACTGAGACGCTGATAAAAAGCTGGTGGTTTCTTTCTCCTAAGATTAATCATTAACATTTTTTCCAAAAATATTTTTAAAAAGTAACATAAATGTAAAAAGTATATTTAAAATTTTTAAATAGATTTTATTTTAAATATATATTTCAAAAATAAAACTCCTATGTTTGATCTCGGCTTCTATGTAAGTGGTTAAGACCAGGGAAGTTGAGGTCCAGTTTACTAGGGTTTGAATCAAATCGTCATCACTTATTTACTCTATTACTTTAGAACACTATTCTAACATCGTTTTTGGAATCCAGAAAGATAATACTAGAAATCCCTGCTTGTTTGAAGGTCTGATTCCTGAAAACCTCAGTCTTTCTGAACAGAGCCATCATCCTGAAAATGACAGGGTTTGGGGGCAGAGGAAAGAACTTATAAGGAAAACAAGTTTTCTAAGGTTAAAGATGGAGCTGCCCTTACCATGAGACCTGCCAGAGCTGCTGGTGAGAGACGCCACAGGAGCATTAGGAAAGAACAGCATCTTGGGGTCATTTTAGAGTGGGGGGCAAATGGGGCTCTAACATCCTCTGAGGGCATCCTTGTGCCTCTGAGGGCATCCTTGGGTTGCAGAAGAGCCAGAAAAGGATGTTCTTAGGATGATCCAAGGACACATTAAAAGTGTATCCAAAGACACTGAGAAAGAAAACTGTGTTGTACTTTTTTAAAGTTCTACTTTTTAGAACTAGAGAATAAGGTGTCAGGTACTTCACATAGGATGAAAACACACACATACACAAAATGGGGCAACACTATACTCATTTAGATAAAAAAATATATATGTTCAGAGCGCTTCCAAAACCATTCTGCATTTTTCTTTTTTAGCACTTTCTGGCACTATACAAGTTGCAGGATCCACACTAGTCATAGAATCTGGTGCTCTGGGGTCTGAAAAGGTAAGGTTTTGGCCCGTATACTGGAGCTTCTGACTCTGTCCTATTAAAAGCCCCGTCTTCTTTAAATGTGGCCAATCAGCATCTTCTGTAGTTTTCCATTTCCACAATCCTCTAGAATGTTGTAGAAATGGAGTCATGCTTAACCCACTGGCAGAGCAAAGTTATGAAAGAAAGAAAACACCACCAAACCAGGAAAGGCCAAGAGATTCTTCTGAAGCCAAGAACACAGCTAAGTCACATGGGCCAAAAACTGAATTTGGGTAAATGGGTCCTACTATCTCAGCAGAGGGGGAACACAGAGGAGACTGAGTTTGATTAAGCTAAGACCAAACTCTCTCCTGGACCTGAAGTTCCCCAGGAATCTTGAAAACAGATTGTGTTTGGAAGACAGGGTATCTAAACCAAAAGCTGCCTGAACCAGCCCAGACCAGGGAGCCAGCCAATCTGGACCGGATTATAGTTTTCCTCCCCTTTAATGATGTTTGGGACGCTGGACTGACATAAGGCCTGGTGGGTGGCAATGACAGACGGAGGATGGGAGAGCTTTGGGATTTTTCGTATCGGAGTGAGAAAGAAAACCAACTGTGGCCACCAAAGGTGGTGAGTGAATAGAGCACAATAACATTTTCATAAGGCATCAGACTGACCAGTGTCTGAGTGCTGGGGTGAGCTTTGGGTGTTGTGGTGGGAGAGTTTATTCAGAATTTCCAGAGACCTTTATGAAACCACAGAGTTGGGTACCACTGGTGAAGACCTTTTTAATCTCTGCTTTAATTGATGAAATTTTTTTCACTTTTAAAATTTTTATACAGTTTTTAAAGGTTATTTTCCGTTGATGAATTCTTATTTTGAAATTGTAGCATCTATGACCCCACCTCTCCTACTCATCCTCAAAGTTTTCCCAGCCTTGACATTATACCTAAAGCTCAAACTGCACGGTCATCACTTCTTTCAGGAGAGCAGAGAATTAAAAACAAGAATAGGGAACAATCACCAAAGAGCCTCTCTTTTCTCTTTGATTCTTCCTTCTGTTCCAAATCTTCTCTTCGCCTCCACAATGGGTGTCCAATTAATCCACGTTAAATCGTTCTCAGAATTGCTCACATCTTCCCTTAGCTGTGAAGTATTGACTTGTTCCTGCCCTTGAAGTCTGAGAAAGTTTTTTATTTTTATTGCTAGACTAAACCTGTGTATATATATTTTTTTTTATTGGGGTATAGTTGTTTTACGATGTTGTGTTAGTTTCTACTGTACAGCGAAGTGGAGCTCCCTGTGCTATCCAGCAGGTTCTTATTAGTCATCCATTTTATACATATTAATGTATACATGTCAATCCCAATCTCCCAGTTCATCCCACCCTCCCATCCCCCTGCTTTCCCCCCTTGATGTCCATACGTTTGTTCTCTACATCTGTGTCTCTATTTCTGCCTTGCAAACTGGTTCATCTGTACCATTTTTCTAGATTCCACATATATGCATTAATATATTTGTTTTTCTCTTTCATAGTTCACCCTGTATAACAGAATAAACCTGTGTATATTTTTGAAGAGGTTTTTTTTTCCTTCATAAACTAAATAAACTAAACCGAAAAACCACAGCACAAAACAATTAGGATAGAAAGTATGAAAATTATCCTTAAGTTAGCAGCCTGGCAGCAGATAAGGAGGAACTTCCTAGGGGAAAATAATCCAGAGGGCATACATACACTGTTATTTTATAAACCAGATGGTGCCTTGTGGCGTCAAGAAGCCCCAATTTACTCTGCGGTGGTTGAACTTCTATGAAGTGTATTAGTGACATAAAAAATTTTTTAAAAGTAGATGCAACTTACAGAGTTCTTATTTATGATTAGGTTAGGGAGTGTCTGAAAATGAAAGGATCCAGAACAACATGGGAAGAGTGTGTAAGCAAGATTCACCCACTCACCTGACATATCCCTTCCCTCCCCCTCCATTGCTGAGCCAAACCCTCTAAGCCCCCTCCTCCCTCCACGCTACTTCCCTGACCATCCCACACAGGATGACAAAGCTTTTCCAAACGTGGAATCTGACCCAGGTTGGAAAATTGGCGCCCCTGCTTCCCCGGTGCTTTCCCTGGCTTGAGTTATTTGTACTCCCTGAGCCTGTTGCCTCGTTTGTAAAATAGGACTAATAACGACTCCCTCAATGGGTAATTATAAATGTTAAATTGGAACACAGTACGTGAATAACTAACAGTAGCCATGATTATTTATAGCAATAATAATGCTAAAACAGGTGATTTAGCACCTAATACAAACTCAAGGGTGATATTCAAATAGTTAATAAAAGTCAGGGCATGGGCACCATCCCATCAGAGCAAAGAGCTGCCCTGATCCCAGAGGGAGCAGAGATCACTGCTGTGCCCAGTGTTAACTCCTCAGTTGCTGGATTGTCAGGCAAGGGAGTGGGTGTCCTAAGGGAAGGTTGGTTTGAAGGGATCTGAGTAGCAGGTGGAGAACTCAGGAAGCTTAGAGCACTAATTATATACCACCCAAAGAAGAAGTACTAAACTATTTTAATTGCACGTACCCCTGTAGTGGGGAAAATATCAACTGTTAACCCTGCATAGAATGCCTTGTACTATTACTTACCATGTTATTAATCTGCCCAGGACTTATGTTCTCTGATAGATTACAAGCTAACAATAGAGTGTTGAAACTAAATTCTGTGCTTTTATTTAATTGAAGTATAGTTGATTTACAATATCGTGTATGTTTCAGGTATACAGCACAGTGATTCCGTTTTTTATATATATAGTTTAGTTCCTTGTGCTATACAGAGGTCCTTGTTGGTAAATCTTGTGTTTTGACTCTCCGAATAAAAAAGTCAACTCTCAGGCTTCCCTGGTGGCACAGTGGTTGAGAATCTGCCTGCTAATGCAGGGGACACGGGTTCGAGCCCTGGTTTAGGAAGATCCCACATGCCGTGGAGCAACTAAGCCCGTGAGCCACAACTACTGAGCCTGCGCGTCTGGAGTCTGTGATCTGCAACAAGAGAGGCCACGACACTGAGAGGCCCGTGCACCGCGATGAAGAGTGGCCCCCGCTTGCCACAACTAGAGAAAGCCCTTGCACAGAAACGAAAACCCAACACAGCCAAAAATAAATAAATTAATAAAATAGGCCAACTTGTTTACAAAGCAAAGTATTTAAAAAAAAAAAAGGCAACTCTCAGAGGTGTTCAAGAAACATTTACCATTTGGTTGTTACATAGAAGACTCTACTGCATGTTATTTCTATGTATCACTCATATCTTGACTACTTTTTAAAAGGAATTTATGGTGCTTTAACACACAGGACAATGGATGATTTGGAATTACATTAGGTCAACGGCAGTAACACAAGATCCTAGTAATAAAATGTGGTGAACCAAGTTGTGGTCTGTCTACAACAGAGCCTAGAGCTTTGCAACAACCAAAGCAAAAAGAGAAACTGATTTGTTGCACAGATTCAATTATTTAAGTTAAGGAAGCACATAAGCACAGCAGTATGTCCATCTAAGAGGAAATCGTTATCTTGGTAATTATCGGAGAGACACCGAGCAACACTGTGGGCATTGTTTCAAGAGCTGGCCTTCCTCTCCCTTGCATCTTTGCTCCTGAGCCCCTGACCCTCATCATCTATCTCTACCTCCCAGCTGTTCCAGAAGTCTTGTTGTCATCTCATCACTCCATGGCCTCCCATCCCCTGGAGTCTTTGCAGAAGTATCCCCTCTGCCTGGAATTCTCTTTCTTCAGTTTCTTCCTTCATCAAATTCACCCCCTCTTTGACACCTGTCCCCATCAGGCTGGCTCTGTGACACCCCCCATGCCACCCACTAACTAGGTCACCTGTATCCATTGCAGCTCAATGATCAGTTCAGGGAATTTATACCTTCTGCCTTCTACCCACAATTTCAAGTCTTTATGCTCTATCTGGTTTCAGGTTCAGGTACCTGGATTCTCTCTGACTTTTAGATGAAAAATTCACATAAACAGTTGGCTGGCTTTTGGTTTTTCTTCTCCCTGAGAAGGTAGACTTTTGGATCTCTCTTCTTTGTAACACATACTACAGTTCCAGGAGGGCATCAGCTTACCTTTGTGTGCATCAGAGAGAGTTGCCCAGAGAGACGAGCCAATGTGAAATGAAAACCTTATGGTTGCACGGTTCCGTGTCCTTTCCTTCCAGCGGGCAGCACTTCCCGCCAGCGCACACGGCCAAGCGAGTGGAGTGCAGCAGGAGTGCTGTGTGCATGGCAAAAACTTCACATCCCTAAGGTCCCACATCCCAGATTCCTGGGGCAACTCCTCAGCCTAGGCTCACAATGGGAAGCGGTCCATACAAAGCCATCCCTAGCTCCTCCAGGAGATATCTATTTCCTTTGAGTCTAGCTAATGTTCTGTAAGGCATAAAACTTCATAATGTGAAATCTTTGCTTGCGTGTCTGACTCCCAGGATTATGAGGCCTGGGTCATTTGTATATTTCTAGCACCTTTCGTTTACTTATCACTGCTCCAAAATTTTATTTTCAACAAATCAACGAATGAATATATAGCAGAAAGTTTTAATGGATCCCCACCATTTTCTTGATTAACTCCATTTCACTACCAACAGTCAACAGAACTGCAGTTATGTTTAAAGTCTTTCCGTTCACCAGGCAAAATGTTAGATTGGGAAGCTCTAGACAGACTTTTTGAGGAGAAGCTGGAGTCAAGTCTAGACAGGATATCCAGCTGATTGTTGGGTCAAAATTTTGCCAAAAGAGAGAGAATGTCTCTTTCTTAGCAAGTTAATTAGAAATAAATCATTGTGTAAGTTTGGGGTATACCACTTAGGGAAGGATTTTTAAATTCTGGGTTAAATTTTCTTCCCCTTTCGGTGACTTACGCTATGTCTCTACTGCTTTATAACACTGCAGTGCTATAAGTCCAGAAAAATTGCTCACTCTGGGCCATGGTTTGAACAGGAGTGATGCTCAACTCTGCAAATATGGGATGACTCAATACCTAGGCCCAGACCCTTTCAGTGAAATGTATATCTCATAAAAAGTATTACTTGATGACTTTTCTCAGCTTTATCCACTGAGGGAAAAGGGAACGTGAGTCTTGCAGATTGCCTAGATAAGGTACATTTCAATCTATTATCTATCTAAAGGCTTCTCCCAGAAGGTAGCCGGACTTGGGCGTTTTGAACTGTGAAGGCCACTACACGTCCAGAGAGCTCTTTCCACTGGTTCAATCCTTCATCCCAGTTTTTTGAAACAGACCAAAAGAATGCAAAGTTAGTGGGAGCATTATTATTTGTAATCTTCACATCTTCCCATCTTCATCCTTGGGAGTGGTAAATAGAGAAGAGATAATAATAAGAATAAACAGTAACACCTATAGAAAAATTTTCATTTGAGGTGAGAGTATAGGTGAGCCTAGACGTTTCTCATTAGTTAAAACACAGTGTGCTGCACATAGTAGGAAACCTATATGTGAAAGAATGAATCAGATGGGCTATAATCGAGCAGTACTGAACTGTGATGATCACAGCATGGAAACCAATAGCCAGCCTTAGATAAGAAGCCCATGAAAATTAAACTCTGTTTTAGGTCTATGATGAATATACATCAGCAAGCAAACCCCTCCATCACCCTGACATTGCTGAGTCTTACGACTCCTGGGTTCAAGAGCCTCCAGGTCCAGATCAGTCTTCTGATGAGCTCTCGGGCTTCTCATTGGTGGAATTATACAGAAGGAGAAATCATAATAATGATAATAAAACCCACCCTTGAATTCCTAGTATGCACCTGTCCCTGCATAATCCTGAAATACAGGTTTTGTGTAACTGCTTTTATATGTGAGTCTTAATTCAGGGAGCTGGGGCTGAATCTTAATTTGGACGTACGCACATCTTAAACACAAAACCTGTGCCCTCTGTATTTGCACCAGCCATGGAAACGCTCCTTTGAAGGAGTCAGATTAGGATTGGGAGAAATAAACCCAGAGTCTGTGATTCAGGTGACTGAATCACCGTTCTACTGATATTAACTAAAATCACCGTGACCAGCTCACCCTTACAAGTTACATTGGCCAGTCAGTGAACAACGTGACCACCATCACAACAAAAAACCCTGACTCCTTAAAATGCTAAATGAGAGGAAATTAGTCTCCCAAAACACAGATCTCTTGTGAACAAATAGCGTTAAAGCTCATAAGGAAGATTGTCAAATTAGACTACTTGTCTTTAGTTATCTTTACTCAACCAAGGAAAAGCTTTTTTATGGGGTCTTATGTTCCATAGCGTCCTGAGAATTGAAACAAAATGCAATTATTTATCTTTGAAATTGAATCATTCTATTGCTGCCAATTACCCAACATCACTTGCGTAGGACAGGTCTAGACAACTATGACTCATCAATTTTCTCATGAAGGTGAGAAGTGATAAAGAATCTGCTGACTGTAAAGTGAATTGGCTTCTACTACTGGTGAACTTGGAATTTGATGTGGCTGGGTCGGCAGGAGAGGGACTTTGATGGTATCACACTGTAAGCTCTGAAGACAGAACAATCAGATCAGGAGGGTATCAACTGGCAAAATTTATAGATGGTATGTAGTACCCAGTGGATACTCATATTCATTGCTGCTAAATGAAGAGCAAATAGGAAGTCTGATGAAAAACATTATAAGATATAGTAAATTAATTTTAAACCAGAATGAGTCCAGGTTTCCTACCATGGACAACTGGGTGAATATTGCCATTAAGCCTAGATGATATAGAGCAGTCATTAATAGTGAAATGAATAAAACAAAATAAACTAAAAATCTACTCTATATAACAGAGGAAAACAAGATGAGGCACACACAGTAAAAGCATGGAAACATATCAATAAGGTCTTGATCTAAATCAGATGTAACTAAAATAACTGTACCATGAGTAAATGATTAATCTGTTTTAATGCCTCAGGTATTTCTTTAGGCTAATGTGAAGAAGGTTCTTATTCTTCAGCAGATGCCATGCTGAACCATGTGCAAGGTTGATGACCTTTCATGCAAAGCAGACCAATCAGCTTGCCTTCCGCAGTTGGCCGATACCACTTCCAGGAAACCACATTTGTAACTCTTGGTTCTCCTACCATCACCTCAGGTTGCAATTTGGAGCTAAAATCTTTTGGAATCCATTTATATCCTTTTTTTTTTTTGTGGTCCGCGGGCCTCTCACTGTTGTGGCCTCTCCCGTTGCGGAGCACAGGCTCCGGACGCGCAGGCTCAGTGGCCGTGGCTCACGGGCCCAGCTGCTCCGCGGCATGTGGGATCTTCCCGGACCGGGGCACGAACCCGTGTCCCCTGCATAGGCACGCGGACTCTCAACCACTGCGCCACCAGGGAAGCCCCATTTATATCCTTTGACATTACCTTGTAAGATTGTTTGACAGATACCATGTTATGATTTTGTCAAGGAGAGCATCTATGACTTTAATCAATCAAAACCGTAAGTCCATAAGCATTAGGATTGGAAAAACCATAAATGTTCTTTGAACTTCTGTGTGTCTAGTCTTGAAAGGTATTAATCTTTCTAAGCCTCAAAATATTTATTTTCAGTGCCACATATTTTAATATATAGACCATTTCCTCTTTTTAAAATGTTCTCTGGGCTTCCCTGGTGGCGCAGTGGTTGAGAGTCCGCGTGCCGATGCAGGGGACACGGGTTCGTGCCCCGGTCCGGGAAGATCCCACATGCCGCGGAGCGGCTGGGCCTGTGAGCCATGGCCGCTGAGCCTGCGCGTCCGGAGCCTGTGCTCCGCAACGGGAGAGGCCACAACAGTGAGAGGCCCACGTACCGCAAAAAAAAAAAAAAAATGTTCTCTGTTGGATTTTTCCCATTAAACCCTAAGCTCTATCACCATCCCTGCTCTCTCTCTAGAATTCCTTAAAGAATGGAACTGACAAGTAAGTTGAGGAACCCCTACCATCTACAGCTTTATTTCTTTTAACTTTAAAAAAAATTTTGGCTGCACCGCACGGCATGTGGGATCTTAGTTCCCCCACCAGGGATCAAACCCACACCCCCTGAATTGGAAGGTAACGTCTTAACCACTGGACCGCCGGGGAAATCTCTATAGTTTATTGTCAAGGAAAGAACACTGTTCAGAGAAACGGGAAAGATTTTCAATGGTGTGTTTCAGGAAAAGCCATCAAAGGAAGGAAAAGGGTAAAGTGAGGAGAAAGCATAAAGGTACAAGGAGTTGCTGACTGAAGCATGAACCTTGAAGAGCAGCAGGAAAAAGTTATCATATGTTCATTTTGAGGCTCATTATATCATAAGTTTAGCAGGGAAAAGTGTAACTTTGAAAGGAATTTCATAAAAGGGAGCTTTTAAAAAGGATTGTAAAATGCTGATGAAAAGGAATTTGGAAGAAAGTCTTGGGTACCAATCGTTTCTTCTAAGATAAGAGGAGGAAGTTTGTATAATCATCTTGCAAAGATCTTTATGGTAAAAAGTGTCCCCAGGGAACTTCATAGATCGGAAATGGGTAAAACATGACTAGTGTGCTTTTCTGCTTTTAAATGTGTAGATTTAAAGCAATGTTGGTTTTACACAAGACAGTTGCCCTAGGCAATTCTTGAGACTGTGCCTCTGTGGTAAATATCAATGGTAGATAAAAGCAATTATCGGGAAAATCATGCGTCTTATATTAATAGAACATAAACCTTTAGGGCAAGACTTTGTAGACTCAAAGCATGTAGGCATTGCCTTGTCCCAGGGTGGTTTAGAAGGAACCAAAAGACTTCATCTGCCCCCAAGTATCTCCCTTACTTTGGAATAAAACCCCTTGAGGATCACTCTTTTTAATCAAAATATATTTAGAAAGACATGCTAGAATGTACATCTGCTACTCAGAAGGGAAATGCAATACAAAATTACCTGTTAGTGCCTTAACTTCACCTAATAAAAACACTAGGTAGCCTGGAAACCTGGGTGCAGAATTCAGAGAGCCTAGTACCAAGACAGAGCCATTTTACAGAGGAAGGATATTTTAAAATTTACAGACCTGAGGGATCTTCTCAGAGAGGAGAATGCTTGGATTCTGTACCTCACGCAGATGGGGCTTCATTAGGGCCCAGAGCATCTCGGGAGAAGAGCCTAGTAGAGCAGCGTGGGTGATAAATACAAATATTGTCTTTTTAATCATCTTTTCCAGGGTAGTCCCTGCAAGCTTTCTAGAAACTTATTCTAACTCTTCACTATAAAACAACTTTTGAAATAATTTGTCTTAGTCCTCACCCAAATGTACCCACTACTGAAGTATCATAAAGACCTTGAAGTAGACCTAGTAATTAGACACTGTAGTGTAGTGAGGAGATTTGACCCATCTTTGGGATCTGAAATTCAGGTGGACCTAGGAAGTCAAGACTTGAGTGGTTCACTTCCTCCATCACCCTCCCTCTCCTAGACACATATTCACACAAAAAGGAATAACAAAAAACTAAAAAGAAACGGTCATCCAGTGGCCAATGAGCTTAATGGCCCCGTTGGATCCATAGGGGAACAACTCTATAATGGAATGCCAAGGTATGCTCTAACCAGGAATCCAAATTTCAAATTAGAAATGATGATAAGAAACAAAACATGGGCCTTTCCTATGTTGAGGACTTCAGTGAGTGCTGCCTGGTACTTGGGTCCACTTCCTCGAGAAACCAAGGAACTGCTTTTTCTCCTTGGTTCTGCCTTGAAGAGTCTTCTCATTTTCTTCTTTTCAGTGAAAAAAATAACCAACGTCTTCTCCATATGTGCCCCTGAGCACTGTGTTTGGGGAAAGGTGGTGTGACCTTCCAAAGACAAACCTGGCAGGCAGCAAGCCAGGGGACTGGGAATGTGTGCCCACCATTGGTAAAGCTCAGTGTGGGAATACTCTGGCTAGAACTTTTATGGGTTCCCCAGTATTCCCTGACGCTTGTCTCCAGCAGTGGTGGATGGGAGCAATGACTGCAATTCAAGACTTGTGACAAACCCTTAATTTAAACATTTAAACAAGGATGCAGTTGGTGTAGCCTGAGCTTTGACCGTTACGTATTACTTTAGTGTGATTTAGTAGAGATTTTTCTAGTACGGTAACTGCAATGCAGACATCCTTGGTTGGATTTGACATTTTCTCTTTGGAGACTGTTAACTCTGACATGGTTCCTTAGTAACCAGCCAAGTTCACTGGTAGCACGATGGTTACCTGTAGTAGATTCCCTGGAGGAAGAGGACAGAATAATCAGGAGTGTGGCTGAGGTCAATCCTTCCCTGACTATGCCTTGATTGGGAGGCAATTTACCTTATATTCTTTCATCAGTATTGAAGTAAACATAAGTGCAAATCTATCCCCAACTCCCCATCGACATGTAACACTTTCTATTCCTCCCGATGCATTATTTAAAAACATACAGACATATAGTTTCATTTCAGATAACTTACCAAAAATTAAAAATTGTGTGTCTTTGGAGGGCCTGCTGTGGAATGAAACTTGTTAGAAGTGAATCTATTTATTTTATTTAACTTTGTTGGAAGCTCCGTAACCCCATTGTGAGAGCACCTAACTCTTAGAAGAGATGCTGAGCAGGAAAGGAGAATGTGGATTTTTAATCTTATTTATTCCCCTCCCTTCCCTTCTGTTGTTGAATTCTGTTTGTACTGCAGAGATCGAGCTCTCAGTTCAAGTACGTTCTCATTAATAAAATAGAGGTGGGTGAGTCTTCTAAATCCCTGCACATATTCCTTTCAAATAAAAGCCAGTCCACTTACTAAATACTCATTTGTTTTCTTGTTGGCACTCCCTCAGCAAAGGACGCTTCACAGCAGGGTGAGCTGTGGAGTAAATGTCAGAGGAAGTGGGACGATGTCGAGGGGATAGCTCCCTTGAACTTATTGGTTAGTTTTAAACTGATCAAAGCTATAGCAAACAATTCCATCATTAGTCTTAAGGGGGGAAAAAAAAGATGGTGACAAACAGCAGGCGATGGTTTAAAAAATACCAACACCTGTCAAAATGTCTCCCTTTTTATCATTGAAGCGTGATGGTTTGAAGGAAGTATGAGAACCTTCTCCAATTTAGCAGAGCTGATCCATTTTTATTTTTTAAAGGAAACTTTCATCCTTGGTCTAACCTGATAGAATGATGCGACGGCTAATATACATCGTTTTTACCCCTTGACACCATTTATCATGCAACAAACTGGGCCTTCCTATCAGTTGCTTTTAAATTTCTTCCTCTGCGTTGCCACTGGTTTTTGGCACCTCCATTTAGCCATAGTTCAAATTTTTTAAAAAAAAAGTAAAATAAAAGATCCTTCTTCCTACCTTGGTATAAAGATGAACCAATCAATCATTCAAGGAGTACCCTGCTCACATCCAATGATACAATTTTGGATGTTGATAATCTACTTTTGATGCTAATTAATTACAAGTAATCATAAAAACAAATTAAAACCACCATACTTATTGCAGGTTTTCTTGTGCTTCTGAAATAATGCATTTTTATGCATCTGTTTACTTGCTTTGTAAAAAAATGTAATAATCTATATTCATAGAAAAGCAACTTTAGTGCTCTGCGTCAAAGCTGTAAACTGTTATTGGTTATTTGGGGTTTTTTTTTTCCCTAAGATATTAAAATGGAAGAATGAAAGTGAGCCATATCGAGTGAAAGAGATTAATGCATTGCTGAACTAACTTAAAAGCAGAAATTGAGGATTTTTGAAATTTCTGTTTGTTGTTTATTTCTCTTTTTAAGGGACAAAAGTATTATTTTGCTCCTGAAAATTAGTAGGGGGGTGGAGTACCAGCTTTGGCTTGCAGGCCTAGAAAAGACATAAATCTCTAAGAGACTCGTCTACATTTTCCCTGTAGGGGGAGGGAGGGGGGTGGTGGTGAATCTCTGGGTCCTGTTTGCTCCAACAAAGAGGCCTTTTCACCCCATTGGAGAAGTGTGGTGAATGGAACCACAGTGTGGCCTCAGTAGAATTATTATTTGTGCTCCGATTCCTCATCCGACTTCCGCTCCTTCTCCTACCTCCCTAAAAGCTCCTCGGGAGACAGGAGAGAGTAGTGGAAAAATGATGGCTAGGAGTCATCTGGGGTTCTGGTGTGGACTCCTGCCACCTACCTCATTGGATGCAACCCAAATGCAGTGAAATAACACACTACTTGGGAATGCTTTGCAAGCTACCATACCCGTCCCCCTCCTCTTCTTCGGCACCGTCATCATCACCATCATCATCACCATCACCACTATAAAGGCCAATATGCACTGAGTGTTAAAGACAAGTACCTTTACGGTAGTGTCTCACTTAATCATCCCCACACCTCTGCAAGGGCGGATTCTATCTCCTGCAACTTGGCAGGGATCTGTCCTCTCAAGGATGAACAATCTCGGGCAAGAGAATTTCAGGTCCCTGTTTTGCAGCATTCATCCCCCACGGCCTCCTATGGGATTCCTTTACACAACGTGCTTGTGGTTTATAAAGCTTTGCACACCCATTAGGGGGGAGTTTAGTGGGCAGAATTCTTGTTCCATGGGGTTGTGGAACATCCTTCAAAGATTTTCACTCTTGGTCAACTCAGCAGCCATTCCCTGTTTCTCTTCCCCAAATACCCACTGAATGCCCCCCTTCTCATTTTTTGGATATCTGCTCCCCTTGGGAGGTCCAGTTTACATTTGGAGATGGTATCAGGTGAAGGTGAGACTTGTCAAGGAAGATAGTTGAATTTCTTACGACTATGTCGAGGTAGCGTAACCCAATAGCCACTTCCAAGGTAAACCCAGGGTCATGATAATTTCTGTACACACACAGTATGCAGCCCCCAACCCAAACCAGATCCTATCTCAAGACATGTGTTATGTGTTAAGCTCTGGGGAAAGCCTAGTTTGACCCTGAAGAGGTCTCTGGAACCTGGTCATTTGATTTGTAAATCTTGGGACTATCACAAAGCTGTTAGAAGTCAGCCAGCCTTGGGAGCTTTAATTTATATTATCCATGTATTAGGTTACCGAAGCCTCAGTTGTCAATTTCCAGCCATGCTTTAAAAAAATTATTGTCATTTAGAATTTTAATTCATTTTCACAAAAATACATTTGGTTTATCAATGTAAGTAATTTGCATTTATGAATGTTTTGTTTGCCTTTTTTTTTAAAGCTGTGGTTTTTCTTTTTTTTATTTTTTTGAAGATGTTGGGGGTAGGAGTTTATTAATTAATTTATTTATTTTTGCTGTGTTGGGTCCTCGTTCCTGTGCGAGGGCTTTCTCTAGTTGCGGCAAGTGGGGGCCACTCTTCATCACGGTGTGTGGGCCTCTCACTATCGTGGCCTCTCTTGTTGTGGAGCACAGGCTCCAGACACACAGGCTCAGTAGTTGTGGCTCACGGGCCCAGTTGCTCCGCGGCATGTGGGATCTTCCCAGACCAGGGCTCGAACCCGTGTCCCGTGCATTAGCAGGCAGATTCTCAACCACTGCGCCACCAGGCAAGTCCTGCCATTTTTTAGTCCAAGAAAATCCTAAGGAAGAACGTGTCGGAGCTTGTCATTAGCCCTATTTCTAGACCTGTAGAAATACCACGAAGTCATAGACACTGGGAGGCAACGTGGCAGAGAGCTTTGCAGGCAGGCACACCTGGTCCAACCTGGCTGCTTCACACGCATGACCTAAGGTAATATCATCACTACAGACTTGGGCTTCTTTATATGGAATGAGGGGGATTAAAAAGCCTACTGCAATTCCCATGAAGTTTAAACGAGGGAACGTTAAAAGTGTGAGCAGAATGTCTGGTGCAGAATTGGCACATGATAAATGTTCCTTCCCGCTTCTTCCGCCCCCTGACTTTCAGAACATGGAGCAAAAAGAAGGAAGTATTCTCTGTTCTTATAAGTCATCTTTGAATTAGTCCCCATCATTCTTTTATTCCAGCCACAACTTGCTTTTCTCCCTTCTCTTCCTTCTTCCTCTTCGCCCTGTGCTTCCCAAAGGGAAGGAAGCAAGTCAGGCCCAAAAGGTCCCCTCTGATGGTGGAGTCTCCACCAATGCTGACCCTCAGGTGTCTACTGGACCCTACTCTCCTCTCCTTGCGCCATCTTAACCTCTCATACGCACCCTGCTTGTCTTGTGCACTAACCACCTGCAAGTCCAATAACCTCTTTTCTGCTTCCAGTGGAGCCAAAAGGAATGGAGGAGCAAATGTTGGTAGGAGGGTGTTGTACCTTCTCTTAAGACCTGTCACTGGCCTGGGCTCCTGGAAGCAAGGAAGTGTCACTTTGACAACGGGATAGCTTCTAGCTGGGCTCAGTTTCCTGGTTTGGCATTTTGGAGGCTCCTGCGTCGCCATCTTTAGGGTAGGAGGTGTGCCGAAAAACAGTTTGCAGCCACCCTAATGATCCAGCCGCATCTCATTTCAAGCCAGGAACAGAGGAGTGCTGAGCAGGGAGGATGCTTTGGGCTCCTCTCTCTAACGATGTTTCACACATTTTAGATTTAATAATGCCCTAAAGGCGACGTACCCAGTGCCTAACTCTCTTGATCATCAAACGCGTATTGTATGGGAAATTTAATCCACCAGGTCTCATTTATTGAGACCTGTTAATCCATTACCGTAATATTTTAAGAATTCCCTGCCATTAATTTTTTAAAAATCACACAGAGTTTCTAAATGTTTCAATTGTCTCAAGTGTCTGGAAAATGAATCTATGCCTAACGATTGGCAAGACAACCCCTCGGTCCCAGAGCAGAGCAGATAGCAGAAGAACCCATCCAATTCCACTGCCTACTTTCTCCACATCCCCACAACCAACACACCCATACAAACACATTTACTAGATAGAGTCACGTCCTGGTTTGGAATCATTCTCACAGGGGACTGACCAGTCAAGGGAAAGTCCTCAGTGTACTGTAAGTAGCCATCAAGAGGCAGGAGAATCACAGTAAATGTTTGAACATACGTGCAATGTTTTTCCACTTATAGGAAGTTTTTTCTTATATATCATCTCAATTAATATTTAAAGTAGTTTGTGAAGGCATGTATTATTATCCCAATTTCGCTGAGGAGGAAACTGAGATTTAGAGAGGAGACCCAATGTTCCCAGTAGGAAGTTGTCAGAAGTTGAATGTGGTCTCCTCGGACTCCAAATCCTGCATTTGACCATGGCACTAAGCATGTGCCTTCAGTCATCAAAAGATGACATAGCCCAAGTGTACGAGACAGACATTGAAGGTTTTGCTTAAAGTGGGAAGGGAGCAACTCCAATATGCTTTCTAGTCTAACAAAGACTCAGGAACTAGCACCATACAAAACTGTGACATTTACATTTGGAGTGTATTCTCCTTTCTCTAGGCTAATTCACCTCCTACTTGTTTTTTCCCCTTCCTTTTTTTTTTTTTTGCGGTACGCGGGCCTCTCACTGTTGCGGCCTCTCCCGTTGCGGAGCACCGGCTCCGGATGCGCAGGCTCAGCGGCCATGGCTCGCGGGTCCAGCCGCTCCGCTGCACGTGGGATCCTCCTGGACCGGGGCCCGAACCCGTGTCCCCTGCATCGGCAGGCGGACTCCCAACCACTGCGCCACCAGGGAAGCCCTCCCCCTCCTTCTTTATCCCCATTGCAGGTAACCAGATAAAGAGCATGAACGGGGCGGGAAAGAAAAGCAGATCCTCAGTCCTGAAATTCCATCACTTCTACAACACTCCAGGGCATTTTCCTGTACCCCGCATGAGACTGCCTGATATTCTCGCTCCAAGAATAAAGAGCACGAACCCCTATAAATGCGGAATATCTATACAATCCAAGCAACTTCATAAAGAAGAATCAAAATAAAACCAAATCATGGTTTCATAGGTGACATGGCCTTGGCTAATGACTTATACGTTTGTTAAACAGGTGAATGCCAGCACTTGTTTAAGGTTGCTTAGCTGCTCCAAAACAGCCAAAGGGCCTCCACGCCAGACCCTCGAAAGAAACATAATCTTCTAGAGAATTCTCTCTCCAAATGGAGAGCAGGTTGTAGAGATGACAACAGTAAACAAGTCAATGAAGTAGGCTTAGGCCTAGAGGATAAAAATCACAGTCTGACTATTCTGTTATCAGAGCATGACCCACCCAAGGACTCCCCTGGAATAGCTCAGGCTCATTGGGAGTTCTTTTGACCCAGTCTAGAAGAGAAAGAGTGAGACAGATGGAGAAAGGAGAAAGAAGGAAAGAAGGATGTATCTGGCTATAAGGAGAGTCACAAAACTAAAAAACACACAAAAACCAGAACAGGAACTGCAAACCTTCCAAAGGGGAGGCCATTATTCAGAAGTGGTGAAATGGTGACATTTGCTCATCCTGAGCTTGAAACTTAGATGAACAAGAAAGGCTGACAGGTGAGACTGATGAAAATGAAGCTGGAATGACAGATGCCAGGGTTTGATTTTGTTTCATTTTGGACAGGGTGTGAGTAAAATTTCCACACCAAAGGAATCTGGGGGAGAATTGATCAAAGGGCCAGGATCTAGGCAGAAATGCAGAGACAGGATTTGAGTTGAGGGCTCCACTATGGCATAAGCAGGCGGAGCCACGGCAACAGCAAAGCTTAGAAAGGAGACAATCGGATCCCACAGTGGAAGTGAGTGGACTCACTGACACTTGTGTTGTATGTCCGGGTTCTTCTTGGTGGTGATGGTGGTTTAATTAGAGCAGATTTTTGGAAGAGGAAATCTAGGACTTCTTGGAAAACCCCAACTAGGGGATGGTTTCCTGGTCTTACAAGATATCCTAATATAACCCATGTTCTAAGCCCAAGTTATAAAACAGTAAAGTGAAAAGCCATTTGTCTCATTCATTCATTTACTCACTGTTTTTTTCTTTAGACAGGATACTTATTGTCAAATAAGTATCTCATGCCAGGTACCATGCTAGATTCTGGGAATGCACATGCAAGGAACAAATGGTATCTGCCCTCTGAGAGAGAGAAAGCCATGGATTCAGACAATTAGAAAATATTGTGATAAATTATAGAAGAAATAGCTGAGCACTAAATAGATAGTAGGGGCGTGAAAAAGCCTGGAGGATCTGGAAAGGGATATGACTTTTTTATCCAAAAGGGAAAATAAGAAGACGTTTCAGGGACATTTAGTAAATATTTGCTGGGCAATGCAATAACCTTTTTTTTTAAATTAATGTTTAATTGAGGTGTGAGGTAGTTACAGTAAATTTCACAAATCGTGTTCAGCTAAACTTTTATGTGCATATACCTGTGTCATCACCACTCAGATCAAGATATGGAATATTTCCACACCCCAGAGCACTTCCTCATGTTCTCAGTCAATACCCTCCCCCAAGAAGTAACCACTGCTCTGACCACCATCACCTTAGGTTACTTTTGGTGGACTTGAACCTCACAGAGGTGGAATCATACAGTATATGTTCTTTCTGTCTGTCTTTCTCCACTCATCAACTCAATGAGATTCCTCCAGATTATGCAAATATCTTTCTACTAAAACGAGGTAGCAGTGGAAGTTGTTCCTGGATTTTAGGATTTTCTTAAGGGGAGTTAATTGGCTGAGAAAAGGGAAACAGATGGTGGAGTGGAAAAAAACATAAAAGTTTAGATTCAGTGGGGGTGGGTTTCAGTTTTGAAGAGGCTAGCTGTGTATCTTGAGGATATCAGTCTCTGAACTTCAGTTTTCTTCTCTGCAAAATGATAATAACACCACCACTTACTTCATGGAGCTGTTAATATAATGTATGTGAAAAATCACTTTTAAATTCAGAAGTGTGACACAAATAGACTTTTTAAACTATTTTTATTAGTTTATTGTTTGTGGACAAATTGATGTATATGTATGTTTATGAATGGCTAAAGATATGCAAAAGAATTTTCTATTATGCCTTTTATAAGTAGGCTCTTAGTAATCGGTTGAGTTTTATTACTCAAATGCAATTCAATTAACATTCAACAATTGCCTTGTTAAATTTAAAATCTTATTCTAGTTGCATGTAATATGAAGCTAAAACATGGGTTGGTGTTCTAAGTCTTGAGATCTGGTTGCCAAGTCAAACAATACTCTGAATTTACCAGATTTGCTGACATCCTTCTGTTACAAGCCTTGCATCGTAAAACAGCAAAAGCAAACATTCCACAGAAGGAAGGAAAGGTTTTAGATGTCTTCTTAGCTTTTTTTCCCCCCAATTTCCAGTTTGTGACCACAAAGGGAAACTGCAGAGATGAACGTCTGTTGAAATAAGAAGTGATAGGAGATGGCTAGAACTGAAAAGTTTCAATCTGAGTCAAGTGAGAGTAAGTAAAGCTTTGAGACTGACTTTTTAATAACTTGAATTAATTGGTAAGTACCTTACTTGCTCTTCAGCGAGATTATGAGTTCAAAGTTAGAAAATGGATTCTTTCAAAGTCTCCACCAACTGTTGTAAATTTTCTTGCTGATGGGAAAGAGGGGGAATTCATTTTCTCAATGGCTACGTTGCCAGCCATCATCTGGAGCGTTCTGTCTATAAACATGAAACCAGAACCGTTGGCGGGAGACGACATTAACCAATCCCCTACCAGGCTGTAAGGAATACCACATCCTCCACCTGGCACCATTAATAATCCTATTCAATGAACCCTTTATTATTAATATTACTGGTATAAAAAATGACCCCACACTTACAGGTGTAACTTAATGAGGCACATGTTGTGGCCAGATGTCTCCAAGGCTGACTCCACCACCACAGGACACATCTTTGTGCAAGTTTCATAAAAAGAAACCATCTGAAAGCATTCATTCCAAGAGCGTATTCATCATGTAGCATGGTCAGTTCAGGACTGACGTGCTTCTACTTAAGTTTAAACAGATGGAAAGAACCTGGAAATTATATTCAACGTACCTTTTTTTTAAAAGTAATTATCTGATTAAAACTGCCAAATACATTTTCTTCTTTTCACTTCCTTCATGAAAATGTGGAGGAATTGGCAGGGCTGTCACTGCCTCGAGTTAGGAGGGATGCCTGCTATTCAACTGGCCTCCACCTGCTGCCTGTTAGAGACCGAGTTTTGTGATTGTGTTTCTTTTCTCCTTGTCCGCATTTGCTAAAATGTAGAACATATTTTTGTCAAAACTCAAGGGGCAGTCAGAAGTCGACTGAAATAAGAAGAGTAGCACCTAATTATGACGATGTTTAAACTTGCTGGTCAGGGTCTTCCAGAAAAAAGTAAGGTGTCCTATGGGCATGGAGCTTCTTGCGTGTCCCTACATAGGAGACAGACCTGCTTTCTGCCGACAGCTAAGAGCACGCATGCCCTTGTGTCAACTAGCATTTGCAGGGGACACATCTAGTGTACAGATCTGTTGAGTTTCTAACTCTCACTAACCCTTCTGCAGTGGATTCAAGGTCAGTGTAAATGGTGGCTTAGATGAAACCACTGTTGGCTAAACTAGATAGAATTTTAGCTAGTTTTTGAAGGAGAAAGCATCATGTAGAGAAGGAGGGGAATAGCCTAAGAAAAGGTAAGGAGAAGGTCATGGCCATGAAGGACCAGACGCGTGGATGCCTTCTTTAGGCTAGCATAGGGGTGCTCTGGGCAGGCTTTTAATTTGGCACTCCTCCAAGCTGCTGTTCTCTAAATTTATTCAGAAAAAAAAAAAACGTCAGAAGTTACATGAAGGGAAGGGCAGAGAATAAGGAGGTGTGTGGTAGCATCAAAGATCTTCGTTCTCAAATTAATTCAGCTTTGGCTCCAAACACATATACCTCACTCAACACAATGAGAACCCTGATTTTAAGATGATCTGATCTTGTTTCAAGGTTATTTTAGGACCATCTGTTGAGCCTCAAGCATGTCTCATGGGGGAAGGGTGTGTCTTCTGCTACTCCAAGCAGCTTGTCAAAGAATGCCTTCCCTCCACATGTAGGAGGCTCCCTGAGAAGACTTTTAGAAATAAAATTGGTTCCATCGCACTACATTTATAGTGTCGTTGGAATACTGCTGGGGATATTCTAGTGTTGGTAAAATATCCCTAAGAATATTTTAATACATTTATACAGTGATGTACCATATAGTTACTTGTGTGGTCCAGTCCTCAATCCAACTCTGTGAGCTTGACATGTCTGGGCAACAATGAGATGAGCAGAACTAATTAACTAGTTCAATCACTCTGCAAGGCTTACATCTCCCTTTCCCACCTCCCCTCCGTTGTTCTGTGCTAATAATCCTCCAAGGGAAGGATGCTTTGATTTCTCTTTCCCTTTCTTCTCACCTCAGAATGCCTGTCAGTCTATCTGTCTGTCCGTCTGTCTCTACCTCTGCTTACTCTTGTCCCTCTGCAAACCTTCTCCTATTCCAGGGTTCACATGGCAGTGTAAGCTTCCCAGGTTTACATATTACTACCTCAGTCATCTGGAGAAACAACAATTCCTTGGTTCTAGTTCCAAAATTCACCAGGAAGGACTTTGGTGGACTCTCTTCCCAGAGTTTGCTCTCACTAAGAGGAAAAGGTTTGGATGCTAGTGTGGAGATCCCCTGGTAGTTGTAGCCAAACTTCAAGTAGCAGAGCCATGGGAGATCACTGGGGGATTACAAAGAAAAAGAAGATAAAAACTAGATTGTGGAGGCTCTGAGGACAGTCAGAATACTTGACTATCCTGTTTTTAACAAAGTGTTGTTTCCAGATGAATAAACTGCCTAAGTCAGGGGTAGATCGGATTGATTCAAGCAGAGCGAGACCTGAGCCAGGGAGACAAATTGAAAGGGTATTATTTATCTACAAGGATGTTCACTGCAGAAATATTTATAATGGTGAAAGATTAGAAATATAAATTTTCTAACAAGCAGGGATTAGCTAAATAAATCATAATGACAAATTACAGCAGAGCTGCATGATGGAATGCTGTGCACTCAACAAAAATTCTGTTAGGAAATATTTAGGAAGCGTATTTCAAAGCTCCTGATCTCATATTATGTAGCCTCCTAGGAGACACACAGATATCACATAGCACGTGTTAAATCACTGAGTCTAGAAATAGCTGAATTCCAAACCTGACTTTGCCAAACCAAAACCAACTTTTCTCATAAAGCTTGATTAGATAAGACTATTAAATCTTACTTGTTCCTTTTCCAGTAGAATTTATGGGGACCTTATATGATTTGGTCATGTATGTATGTGTTGTGTGTGTGTGTGTGTGTGTGTGTGTGTGTGTATATATATATATATATATATAAAATCAAAATAATAGTCCATTAACCTCTTGGATGAATTACATCTTTAATAATTCAAGCTGATCAAAAATTTAACATTCATTTGGCATGGACCACCTTCAAAATGAAATAGAACCTTTGCTTCTTCTGGAACTGAGTTGGAGGAAACATATGGTCAGAAGACAGATAAAAATCAAGCTATCTCTGCCTGGGTTGCCCCTTATCAGTGGGAAAATATAGCATTTGAGATTCCACCACTATCAATTTGAACATTCTCTTGCAAGCACTAAGCTGTCTTATGGACTATTAGCTATTTGAAGGAAGTCATGCTTTCAGTCATTTTTTTAAAGCCAGTCTTAACAAGCATGGGTAAAGCACAGTAAAAGAGTAAATAAAGTCCAAAGAAGGTTGTGGTAGCCAATGAAATAGCTATTTGCTGATAGAGCTCTTACAGTACCCGAGTCTGGAACCCCTGCACATAGCCATATCTTCAGTACAAGTAAGCACTTGGCGAAAGCAGTGGCTTTTATGAGATATCTTGCATCAGAGTTCACAGAACCGGCTTACAAAGAGGCATCACTTTAATTGTAGGGGTATGATCTCCAAAGGACAGAATCCTTGTAAAATTTATGTAGCTCTTTAATACAACAAGCTTTGGTTTAAAGAGGTGGAGGATTTACATGTGTTAAGTGCTCCTACAAATCTACTTTACCCTTTCTTGGAAAAGGGCGACACAATAATAATAGTTAAATTTATGTGTAAGATGTCTGTATAGTAGAGCCACTCAAATCAGTAAATATTACACAGTAGACTAACTGCTTCTGCTTTTAATCTTTAAATTTCTTCAACAGAATGCTGTCAGCTGGGCGAGGGACACTTAGCCCACACTCTTTAAACCTTTAGGGTCTGGTTCTATATTATGAACAGAATAGTATAAAATCCAAACTCCAAATGGGCTTCCTGCCCACTGGTGTTTCCAGATTCTGCCCACCTTGCAGATAGATGTCAGAATATTCCTTCTTAAATAACATCTTCAAAAAGGAGTGCTTTCCTATTGAATTTTATATCCTATCATTTTCATCTCTCTGTCCTTACAAGCCTCCAGCAAATTTCCTTGCTTTTATTTTTTTCCATTAGAAAAAAACTCAATTCTCATTTTTCTTTCTCATAAAAGCAACTCTTCAAATTACTCACTTGCTCATTACACACACACACACACACACACACACACACACACACACAGTATATAATCAAAGAAAACAACATGTGTATATAAATTCCTTTTATTAGAGCTGCTCCTATGACAACTGCCTGTCCCAGCTGAAGGGCTGGGCCCCTCCTCGTTCTGTCATGGGATTTTACTCATCTTTGGCCACAGTTGGTGGGACCAGAGCTGGACACCTGACCCATGACCTAGGCCATTCACATTCTGTCTCTTAAGAATTTAAACTAAGAGACAAGAGATTAGAGGTCATGGTGCTCCCTGGCCCATGAAAACTTGGTGCGGAGAGAGGCCGTCTGCTGAGAAAAGCAAGAGAAGAGAGCAGATGGTAGATCATGTGGCCCCAGAGAGAAAAAAAAGAGAATGAGAAAGTAGTTGCTTTCGCTCCTGATGTTTTCCAGGTCCCAGTTCAGTCTTCTGAAGACTGGCTATACTTCCTGCACTGAGGTTCTATGTGATATACTTGCATTGGTATAACAAATCCCTCTGGTCTTAAATTAGGTTCAGTGGATTTCTGTTTCTTGCACCCAAATGGATACTAAGATAATGCATATGTATCCATGTGGATCATACATATATACTGATCATATACATATACGTGTAGATATCATTTAGATTTATATCTGATACATGCTACGTGCAGAGAGAGTAGGTTTAAAACAGTGACAGAAACTAAGACTTGGCCCCTACCTTTATATGACTCTTAATTAACAAAACAGTCAGTGAAAGAAAGATAAGTGCTCGGTGAGAGGAAACCACTGCAAAGGCTCCAAAGACTTTGGAAGAAGGAGTTCACTTACCTATAGACTGGGTTGGTCAATTGAGGGAAGGACTCATGAGAAAGAGGATAAATATTGGGCCTCACATCACAACAGTTGAATAGGTAGGATTTACACAGGTATCAAGGACAAGAGAGAGAAAGAAGTAAGAAAATACAAGACAGGAAGAAGGCAGTGAGGATG
The DNA here is from genome assembly GCF_003031525.2 of Neophocaena asiaeorientalis asiaeorientalis. Classification (NCBI taxonomy): domain Eukaryota; kingdom Metazoa; phylum Chordata; class Mammalia; order Artiodactyla; family Phocoenidae; genus Neophocaena; species Neophocaena asiaeorientalis. Next base: position 7,800,386 of record NW_020174429.1, on the reverse strand, counting down.
TTTTTTGGGAATAGGCAGCTGATTAAACAACCTTGCTTTGTAGAGGATTCAGATTGCAAATTGCTGTGTACATGTTTTCAAAGTCCTTTCCTTCCAGGAAGGCCCAAAATCTCTGAGTTGAAAGCTCTTTATGGGCTAAAATTTTAATTTCCTAATGCAGGATTTCAAAGTGACTGAATTGATGTGTGTTATTACCCAAGCTGATTGACTTTTCCTTACAGATACCAGTATTTTGATCATTTGTCAAAATAAGATCATAACATCTACAAATTACAATAGTTATTTTAAAATTTTGAAAGCCATGTTTGGTTGTAAGTGATCAGACATTATCTCCAAGGAAAATAGGGCATACCTTTGGTTTCTTTTCCCTGGAGATAGATGCAAATTTCTTATTGTCTTCAGTGGAACTTCAAATTCACACACAATCTCAGACACAGGCACACAACCACATCATGGAAGTTTAGAGCAGTAAAGAGGCCTCATTTGAGATAGGAGAATACAAAAGACCAGCGAAGCTGGAGGCTGTAGCTGTTAAGATTCTGGGTTTTGCAGTCACAAGGACCTCTTCCTCCTTCTAATCATGTGACTGTGGGCAGGTGACCTCAATGGCCTCAACCATAAATGGCAATAACAACCATAAAGGACAACTGCCATAAAAGTGATGCTGTAAGGATTAAGTGAGAGTGTGTGCACAGGACACCTAGCATGGGGTCTGGTTCACAGCCAGCATTCAACACGGGTCACGGTTATTATTAGGTCAGGAGATTTCCTAGGCTCAGGCAGCTAGACACCGACAGAGCTAAAGTCTGAACTCAGGCCTCCCCACCTTCAAAACAGGGTTCTTTCCATAATTTGTCATACAAGGATATTTAGAATCTATGTTAGAAGTGGCAAAGAGTGTAAGAGAATTTAAGATGGGGTACCCAGGAACTGTCCCTGACAAGTCAATTTGAAGGTGTCCTTTACTTGATTTGAACTAAAAAATGTTTCTTGCATTGTGTGATTTGGCAAAATGAGAGAAACATAAGTGTGTTAATTTTTTTTCCATTTGTGAAACTCTCATGTGGTCACAGTTGATATTAAAGATTGGGATTGTTTGGTACTTTGGTCAGAATGCAACATATCTCTAAAGGCCAGGTCTGGTGGCAAAGAACACAGACAACAGCCCACATGCAGGAGGGTGGAGGAGAGAAGGGGCTGGATCTGGCTTACAAAGTGGGAATCCTGTAGGGCTGAAGCCAGTTCAGCTGCAGAAGCCATCCTTTCCTATATGGATCTTTTCCTTACACTGTGGTCAGATTTGCAGAATACACCCTCATGCTTCATTCTGGTTCTTACCAGAGTCAGGAGACAAGCCGCTAGGACGTGACATCCTTGTGCATCTTGAATCTTACGATTTGTATCTACCACTTACACAAGAGAATTCTCAGCCATTTTCTCTTCAAATATTGCTATTCTGCCAATTACTCTAGTCTCTTTTCCCAGAACTCATCATAGATGTATGCTTCCTCCAAGTCTTATAACTTCTCTAGCATATTTTTTTATTTTTTTATCTCTGTTATTATATTCCAGAAAATTGTCCCTCCTCTATCTTCAGTTCATTAATTCTCTCTTTAGCAGTATCTAATTTGCTGTTTGATTCATTTGGTTTTTAATTTCAATGATTAAAACTTTCATTTCCAGAACTTCCACTTGGTCCTCTAGCAAGAGTTCCTCTTTTCCCCCCATATCTTTTTTTTTTTGGAGGGGGGAGGGGGAAGCTATGGGTTTTTTCTCTCTTTTTATTTTATCTTCAATCACTTAAACATATTTATTTTATACCCTACATAAAATTTTTGTTACCTGATGTTCTTAGGGGTCTAGTCCCACTGTTTCTTAAGGCTTTTGACTCACCCTCATATAGAACTGTTTATTTTTATAATTTTGAATTGTGAGCTTTTCTTTAGCAGGGATTTATCTGTGGCCTGGTTAGCTTGTGTGTCTTTCTGGAGAGGTTTTGAATTTACTTCCATTTGACACCCCAGAAGTAACAGTCTGTGTCTTCATTTTATGTTAATTCCTTAGCTTGTATAAAACTTCAAGGTTACTAAGTTCAACACCTCTACCAGTCACTCTCCTCAAACACTCAAGTTTTCAATTCCATCTGTATTTCAGCAGCTAGGAATTTCCACCCCCCCACTCCACTCTTCCCCTTGTCTCTCTTCTTTCCTCCCTCTCTCCCTTCTTTCTTTCCTCCTTCCTTTCTTCTTTCCTCCCTTCCTCCCTCCCTCTCTCCCTCCTTCTCTCCCTTCCTTCCTTTATAGAGGGAGGTTTTCAGGTAATATACTCTTCTCTGTTGTTTGAAGCAAATGTCCTATATGTGCGCCCAGTAACATTTTAGGTAGGTATTTTTTAGTGTCCCTGGTTAAAAAGAGACATACTTCTGGCCCTTCTCCAAGTCATCTCCTACTTCTCGCATACAATCTCCTGTGCCCCAGCCATCCTGCTCTCTGGATTGTTCCCTGAATATGCCCCATGCTATCCTGCTTCAGGGGCTTTATTCATGCTGCTCCCCCTGTTCATTTGGTCTCACCTGCCCATCCTCACCTGTTACAGTTATACCCTCCCTCAAAGTCCATTTCAAATGTCTTCTTCATGAAGCCAACACGAACTCTGTGAAGCAGGTATAAATTCTCCTTCCTCTGACCTCCCCTAGTATGCCTCACCTTTATTGTAGCACTTCAAGTACCTTATTTATGTATTTGCTTTGTGCTCCAACTAATTTTTAAAATTTCTTGACAGCAGAAACTAGAGTATTATACCTCTATATTCCCTATAGTACCATGAGTACTGTTTGATGTTAGGCGTTCAAAGAAAATAAATGTTTCTTTTTTATTGAATCTATCTGAGTATAAGGGATAATATAGCAAAGATTTTACTTATAGGAGGCTGGATGTTCTTTTGAAGTATCTCTTTTATCTACTAGCAGTGTTTGAAATTCCCCCATGCTACAATGAGAGAGAAAGTTTAAACCTGAAAATATTCCTGGAAGGTGGGTAGTCATTAATTTAAATACACCAAAAGGTAAAAAAAGATGATTTTCCTTTGAGAAGGTGGAAGGGGGATGGAGTTGATGTACTCTCGCTTCCTTTTTGATGCAATTTGATGTGAAGGAGTTGATGTTGAGTAGAGAAAGCATCTTCGGTAGTAAAAGCAGGTATAAAAAAGAAAGTTGAGCTCCCTGGAGACACACTTTTCTGCATCCCCAGTTCTGCCATGGACTGGGCTTGAGTGGGATCTCTCTGCTCCTGGATGATGGCATCTCAGTAAACTTTCCATGGGAGTCTGGGAGTGAAGTTTTTTACTTTTTATTTTTTAAACTTCTTTTAATTCCACATCCTAAGTTTAAAATTCTACCATCACAGGTAACAGACTGGTATGGATTCTTTAGACTTATTTCTACACATATGATAGCATCATTTTACTCTAACAAAAACAGGATTATGTTATATGCACTGGCGTATAATGTTTGTTGCTTTTAATGAACAAGATAACATAGAAATCCTCCCCTATCAGTACACCTGAATGTAACTATTTCAATACAATTCCATTGTAAGGTGGCACATAACTTATTTTAACAATCTGAAACTCATTCTGTAAATTGTACTTCAAGCTCTATGATTCTAAACTTAATAGTCCATTTCTTCCTATCAAGGATTTTACTCAAGAATAAAGGGGAAAGAACGCCCCTCACCCCCACCACAAACACACACATGCACGCCAGTTTCCCTTGGAAATACAGGGGAGATACCCTGGGGGAGATTAAGTCTACGCTCGGGATTTTCCAGGTGCATTTGCCGCCTACGGGGGTACATCTATGGATGGTTTCTGTGAGCACACACTTCACTGTGAAAGAAACCTGCCAAAAACCTGATCACTCCTGCCGTGTAGAAGTCATCCGACAGCGAGGCAGTATTGCATAGTGATTGAAGTGAAACCACCTAGGTTTAAATCCAACTCTGCCATCTACCAGTTATGTAACAAGGAAAAAATTACTCAGCTTCCTGTGCCTCAGTTTTCTCATCTTTAAAATGGGGATGACAATAGGACCTATTTTACAAGATTGTTACAAGGACTGAATGCTTTAAAACCTGTAAAGTATTTGTAAGGTCCTGGTACATAATACATGCTTAGTTAAATGTTAGTTAAACCTTGACATGTGCTGATACCACACAGTGCAAAAAGGAGGTTGGGCTGGCAGCTTGAGTGCAATGAGCTAGGTAGCAGCTGAGAATCCCAGTGCTGAAATGAGAGGGTTTCCTGGCACATACAACAAGTACTCTGACAGCTTCAATCCTCCCAGGTTTGAAGCGCCATCTCAGGTCTCCCTTTCTGGGAACTTTACTGAATTTCTCTAGTCCAAAACAATGCCACGATAGTGTGGTATGCATATGTGGCCTCTACCCTACTGTCCTTTGGGGCAGGATAATTCTTTGTTGTGGGCAGCTGTTCCATGTCTTGGAAGATGTTTAGCAGCATCCCTGGCCTCTACCCACTAGATGCCAGTAGCATCTCCCTCAGCTGAAACAACCACAAAATGTCTCCAGACATTGCCATCTGCAGGCAGGGACCATCTTTGTATCCCACCCCCCGACGAGCACAGTGCTGGATATGAAGACGTCACTTAAATACTTACTGCCTAACTCAAAACAGGCAATCGAGATAGTTGGTTAACATTTTAATTTCTGATTTGCACTCAGATTGACTTAAATAGAGGTGACATCAAGACTAATTATTTCTGCTAACTCTTGAAATGTCAATTACTTCAAAACACATCCTTCTCATACAATATGTAACGCGACTCAAGCTGGGGTTTTTGTCTTTTCTCGGATCACAATTCCGTACATACTTCACACAGTAGCTGAGTTATATAAAGTTTGGTTTTAATTGCCGTCTATTCATTTCCTTCTTTACAATGAACTGGAAATATCTCAGATGCACTGAGGATGCCTTTCTCAAGATCTCTTTGTCACTGGTGTCACGATGTCTGAATTTTAAAACACTAGCGATGCTCAGCCGAAGAAGAGGCATGAGGGATTTTGCTGTGCGCCTCTCACACACGGCCTGTCAGCCGGAATGCTCTAGGAGACTGTTTGTTCCCTCGAGAGGATTTTTATCCTGACATTAAACATATTCTGATAAAGACAAATTTCACACTTCCAGTTTTGCTATTTCATATTTTATACTTCTTTTTGTCTTTCAAATGGAGGCACACATGTGAGTATAAACACCAATGTGTACCCGTGAGAATACATATGTATTGCCATGTCCATCCCTAACTGAAAACTGCAGCTTCCTGTACTGAAGGCTTCAAACTGAGGTTGAGAGACAAATCTGTTGAGACTTTCTACTGGGATCATAGAAAACCTCATACCACAGATGGGGAAGTTTAAAGGAATACAGGTGCAGGGTCCCAGATACAGAGGCACATCATAAGGAGAGAACAGAGGCACTTTTCAGAGGCCCCAAGAGGGAGCAATTACTTCATGGACTTGCCATGGCATCGGGGGTGATCCTTTGCTTTCAGGCTCGGGAACCGAGCTCTGCAATCCCAGTGACGAGGGATGGTTCCAAGGACAGACTCACATGAGCACAGTTCTTGAGACTATGTCTAGTCAGAATGCCAATAACTGGCTGGCAATGGGAAATGTAGGTGTAAGTTGTACCCACGCTGGTGGGGTTGCATCTTATCCTCCTGTAGGCACTGCCGTGACAGGGCAGGTAGGAAGTTTAATGGGCTTGGAGTAAGCACAGAGGGATGTGGCTCTATGGTCTGAAGACAGTCTACTCAAGTCAAGATACCTAAGACATCCATTCTCCTCACAGGGACACACATACCACCACGGCAATCAAGTAGAGTTTTGCCCAGAGGCCCCTCCTTTCTGGCTTGGGCTCCCGTAGGCACTGGTGACATCTGACTCAAGGACACGCACTCAGTATCTCATGGCCAGCCAAACTCCTTTTGAATGACCCATTTTTTAAAGATAAGTTATCCTTTGTATAGTTTATTCTCTTCTGGCATCCCTTCCGGGAAATAGAGACCACGAGAGTGAGCCGTGAGACAAGGGAGACCCAAGTCTTGACCAAGCCTATGCCGAGAAGTAAGAAAACGATTTTAAAAAATCACATCCACGCAGAACAAAAAAGAGCCGGTTAGGAAGTCGTCTATCTTTTTAAATGACTTTGAATATCTTTGCTTTGATTCTTCATGTGTAGATTACAGTTTAATCACAGAAGACAATCTTACTTGTCTCTCTTCTAAGTCCTTATTTGAGGATGAGGGGGGGAAGGCACCGCGCTTTTTACTCCTATGGACATTAATCAATGTTTGAGGTGAACTGAAGTTGCTCAAGTGCCTGTCCCCGAGGAGACAGCAGTACAGAGCTGGGTAGAGTGTGGACTCCAGATCAGACTGCCTGGTTGTGAAGCCTGGCTCTCCCTCATCCTAGTTTGGGAAAATTATCCTTTTGTGTCTCTGTTTCTTCATCTCTAAAGTGGGACTAACGAGTTAGGATCAAATGAGCTGATACAGATTAAGGGCCTAGGTCTGTGCCTGGCATAGAGTAAAGCCTCTCAGAATGTTAGCCAGTGTTTTTTAATCTGCCTGACTGAAATATCTGAGAATTTTTGGCAATTGTTTTTTATCAATACAGAAACGCCCATCATTAGAGTTTGTTATCAGTGCTTTACCTGCAAACTCTTATTTTCTATCCATGGAGGAAAGTATATAAACTTACATGTCCTAGGAGTCCTTGAAGACCCACCGTTGGCGCCTCTTCAGCTCTTTAGCGCTGGAGAGTGTGTGCTTCAGAGAGGCGAGAGCCCTTATGGAAGGTCATGGAGCTGGAAGCCAGTGTGGGTGGGAGAGAAGGAGTAAAGGTCGTGTCTCCCGGGTTTTTGAACTCCCACCAAACAATGCTTTCTTATTCCACTGATGGCTATATGCTGGAGTTCACAGAGGAGCTCTGCCAGAAAAGATCAGGATTTTAACAATTTCTTCCCTTCCTTCTTTATTTGACTTACTGCAATATGGATACACAGAGACATAAATGGGCAGAGAGATAGACAGATAGATAAAACTAGCTTAAGGTTTTCTCATTACAACTGTGCCACAAAATGTGTGAGTTGTCCCTGAAATTCACCGGTAGGAAGAGCCACAGGAGAGATTGTAATTGGGAAGAAGAGGAGACAGGGAAAGCTAAGGGCATTGCCATGACGCTGACTGTCTCTAAGGAGGACATTATCACCTTGGGGTTAAGCATGTCTGCTCATGTCAATACTTGGTGAGAGAAAATAACAATATAAATAGCCCATTACCAGCAGACATTACACTGAAAATTTATTTGGTACCGGGATCTTGGGATCATTTAGAAGACGTCTTTTATTTAAAGTCTCAAAAAGTTCCTGTAAGAAAAAAACAAATCTGAAAAGCCTCTCTTACCAGGAAGAACAGCAGAATCTGCCTAAGAACACAGAGCAACCCTACATTCAGATTAGGACAGGAAGTTAAAAAAAAATAGCACATCCAATTGAAACTGCAGGAGGACACAGTAGACAGAATGTAATTAGTTCGGTTGACTGTCAGCCAAAACCTCAGGCAACCATCCCCCTGCTCTTATGAAAACTGCCTGGAGATTTTTAACAATGATGAGCAGTTAGGATCGCGGTTTAAAATCTTCTCTGAAATGCTGGGCGCCATCCTTCCCTCCAGCGACACTGGGATATTGGTTCTGGGTTGGCACCAAAGAGGTCTCAGAAAGGTGAACCCTTAGCTCCCGAAACAACTCTGACTTCTGTCACCAAGTGCTCAGTTCTGCCAGTGCTTTAACTCTAACGAGTCCAGCTGAATTTATGACAAGTTGGGTGATTTCACAATGAGGACATGGCTGTGTGGAATTTGAATTTGGGGAAGGGGTGTCTTCATTTTCGTGTTTTCCTTAGAAGGGTGTGATGAGAGGAATTCTGGATTGGGAATCACAGGGGTTATAGCTCTATGTTTAGATCTGAAGAAGCTCAGTGGCACCAAGTGCATTGGGTAGATGCTACCTAGTTGTGCTGTGTCCCTCTCCCAGGGTCCTTGAAAGAGCCAATGTAGGGGAATCGAAAGAACATAGACACAGAAGCCAGAACTGGTTTTGAATCTTAGTTGTGTCTCCTACTAAACATGGGATCTTGGGCAAGCCCCTTAACCAATCCAGACCTTGTACCAAAGATGGCAGCACTGGGGGGCGGACTCTTTGTTTTCTCAAATCCCTTAAGTTATAAAACACACTACACTCTGTTTGATTTTAAATACACATACAAAATGTGCTATTGATGGCGCTCTTTCCTGTGCCTAAAATCGGGGGTCCAACAGCATCCAGGCCTCCTTCCACGCAGATTGTGTGTTTAGTCTGTCCTGTGGCTAATGACTGCAGCTGTTTCCTGCAGAGCCTGTTATAAGATCCATAAAAGGCCGAGATATTAGGGCTTCAGAAGCAGGTAATGAGCATACACAGAAACCACATGGTTTTTTTTTCTTTACGTTTGGATTTTTACTTTGTGGGCTTTCTGCACAGGAGTTTGTGGGTATGATGCCAACTCTCGCAGACAACAAGGATTTATTGTATTAATAATCTGCAAATTATGGATTGCAAAAACAAAGCCATTTGGGGATGCCATTGAACTTCTACCAAGAAAGATGCCTCCACGCTGAGGTTTTCAAGTTTTTCACTGTGCCCGGTTGAAATTAATTACAAACTATACATCTATTTGCATGTTAATTATGAAAACATACTATGGAATATACTTAGGGTAAAGCACAACAGAAAAAGATGGCAATTATGAATATTGGAGAGCAAACCAAATGGAACACCCAACTAAGACTCTCTCCCAAAAATAGGCTTAAAAATATATCTTTGCAAAGCTATAGAAATCTTATTCATTCAAATCCACCAAAACAAGCCCATTTACAAATTTTCTCGATTTTGGATTGCTTGAGACAGTACGTACTTGAACTATGATGGGAAAGGAATCCCCAAATTAATTTTAAGGAATTTTTTGACTGATGACCATTCACATGATCAAATCTTGTTCTATACCTGTTCTATCCAATGTGGCTCTAAAAATCTGGCTAAAAAAATGTGGCTTTAAAAACAGAATCCATGTTCAAATTGTAAAAATGTGTGTTTTTTTAACAATTATTTTCTTTATTGCCAATATGTATTGTAAGTACCGTATTACACACAGTGTTTCCTAAATTTAATTGGACCGAGGAATCCAAGGCAAATAGAACAGACACAATCAGAATTATGTTCCTTGTTTATTTCATCAGAGGCTGGCCTGCTACTCACATTAGCTCTTTCTGGCTGGGCTACGTGACCCACCCATGCTCTGTACACTTCTGACCTGAAACAGTAGGAGGGTGGAAGAAAGGATGGGAATATCTTCACAGGCCAACTCTGTGAAGCCCACAGGGAGGATGCTTCCAATAGGAAGTCCATTGTCGTAAGATGGAATTTAGGAGCTATAGCCAACTGTTTCTTACAGCCCTTCTCACAATTAATGTGTCATGGCTACTTGATCTGTCAATCTTGGCAGTTTGGCCCTGGGGCATTTCATCTCCTTCATAAGCAAAGGGAAAATGGGAAGGGAGTGGTCCAGCCCAAAGAGGAGGAGTGGAGAGGGAAAGAACATTATTTGACCTTGTGTTACGTAACCAGCACAGGGCCAGGTGCTTTGCATACATGATCTCAGTTATGGACTGACTTTTAAAAGGTCAGAGAAGTTAAGGAAAAGAAAGGAGGAAAAGAATCTTGGGGGAACTAGAGTATCTCTGTCTCAGGGAAAGAGCATACCACCTCTTCTGGACCAAAAGTTCACCAGGGCCTCCATCTGTCCCTTCCAACTGGGATGCCAATTCCCCCACTTCATCTTCATTCCAACTCTTCATCTGCATTTCTTTCTTTGTCTCTAAAAGCACTCTTCCTACCATGAATCCACCACCACCTATCTCTCTCCTTCATTTTCATAAAATACTCTCATGGCCCCTAATTCTTCAACTGCCCTTTACACTCAACTCCCTGACTTTGGCTCTACCATGCAACACCAACTAACCAATAGGATCTCCAGTAATTGCCTAGTAGCCAAATCCTGTGGAAAAGATTGAGTTCTCCTCTTTAGTTGAAGGGTATGCAGTAACTTGTGTTCTTGACACTTCCTTGTCTCTTGATTTATTACTTTTTTTTTTTTAACATTTCTCTTAACCCTTTAATTCCTTCTGATCCTCCTTGCCTGGCTTATTGTCCTCTTCCTATCTTTCAGTGTTGGTGCCTCCAGAGTTTATGTTCTTACCTCTCTTCTCATTTTGCATGTTCTCTTTGGGTAACCTCATCCACTATTCCACCTCTAACCTTCTCAATCGTTGTGAGTTCTTGTTCCCCATGTATTGATGCATCCTGGGCTCTACCCTACCTTTTCTGCTTTTTGTTGGATATGGACAAGAGACGCTCCCCAAACCAAACTCATTTTATTTCCTTTCAAACCCATCCTTCCTCTTAGAATCCAGTCCTGGGATAGATGGTACCAGAGTTTCCCAGTGACCTGAATCAGAAAGCTGGAGGTCATCCCCAACTCCAGTCTAACATTCACAATGCTCCCTGATCTTGTCATTAACATACAGGCTTTAAACGTATTCAGAATCTCTCCACTGCTTGTAGTTTAAGAAGCAGATGACTTAGTATGGCAGTCGAAATCCTTTAAAAAGTGGCTTTGACCTATGTTTTCCGTCTAATCTTATGTTATTCTCATCCCCAAATTCCCATCATGACTCATATGCTTCAATCATACCTCATTGCTTGCAGCTCTCTAGATACACTGGGCTCCTTCTCATCTTGATGTCTTTTCTTAGGACTGCGTTCTTGACCATGACTATTTTCTATGTCTTCAAGACCTACCTCCTCTTGCAGAAACTCGCTCAACCTCCCTTTTCCTCTTATGCCCTGGGTCATGGGTCTCTGAGTTCTTTCTGCTCAGTAGAGGGAGCCCTAGTGTAGGGCTTCTCACACTGCACTGGAATCAGTTGCCCAAGTGTCAGTCTAGATCTACTAGACAATAGATGCCCTTCCCTCTGTCACTTACTGGCCTCCAGCACAGTGCCTAGTTAAATGAATGACCGAGTTAAAGCTGTCTTCCTTAACCCTGGTTTTCTCAAATGTCACTGATGTCCAAATGACATCGGTGTACCTCTCCCCTTCCATCTCTTTTGCCTCGCCTCATCACTACTTCTCCTTTACAGTTCACAGATACAAGGCGTGGGCAGCTTGCATAACTTCTCTGTGCATCACTTCCTTCGTCGTCAAATGAGAACTGTACTCAACTCAGGAGGTTGTCATAAGGATTCAATGAGAAAATGCATGTACTATTTTAGTACAACGTCTGGCTTATAGTATATGCTCAGTAAACATTAGCTGTTGATGTTGCTTCTATAAAAATAAGATTCTTTTTTTGTTCTCATTTACAATTCAGGGTAAATAGTTGCTTACTTAGAGAGGAGAGGTAAAGGGTTTGGCCATGGCTCACAGGCCCAGCCGCTCCGTGGCACATGGGATCTTCCCGGACCGGGGCACGAACCCGTGTCCCCTGCATTGGCAGGTGGACACTCCCAACCACTGCGCCACCAGGGAAGCCCAAGAGAGGTAAAGGTTTTAATAAGCTATTAAGAGTCATCCTTGCCCGTGCTTTTTTTTTTTTTTTTTGCCCGTGTTTTGTATTATACCTTTTTCTGTCTCTACTTTTTTTATTGACATTGCCAATTAACATAGAAGCTTCATGTGCATTGGTCATTTTGTCTACCCAGTATCTCTACATCTTTTCTTTGGTATGAGCATCCTTTCTTTGGAGAAACTGCTCTCCCCACATTTTATGTTGTCCTAGGAGTTGTCAATCCAAGTGTCTTTGTTAGCTCCATTCCCCACTCATAAAGTAAGGACATGGCCTAAGCCAGGATAATCTTTCTTCTGGGATTTTGTCACAGAACCAAACTTCTGGGGGCTGACTCACGGTCAATACTATATGCATTTTTAAAGTTATTTTCACCCTCTACTTCCTGATGCTTGACTGCTCTTTACATTGTGTGCTTTTTGAATTCACTATCCTTCTAATAAATTAATTTCTTTCCTTAAATTGGCCAGATTGTAATTCTGTTGCTTTCAAAGAAACAACCATAACAGGTACAGCATTGTCCGGTTACATCAATACCAAATGAACCATTATCTTTTGAGCAAGTGAGAGTTGTAAGGGAATGATTCCAAAGAAGTATGAGACATAGTTCTGGTTTCAAAGAGATTACAATCCAAATGGGAAGAGAAAACAAATACAAATAAAATAATTCAGGAACAGCTAAATGACAAATTGTGGGTAAGTGAGTATTAGGATAACTTGTAAACAATTTCTCTTTTTGTAAGTAAGAAAACTATTGGCAATTTTGTATATGTCCACGTAACACAATTCTAATGGAAGTTCAGGAAAGGGGTGGAGAGGGGGACAAATATAAGATGAGAACTCCGAAATGGGAAAAGCTCCGTGTGGGAGGCGAAACTTAAGCTGGTCCTGGAAGGATAGGCAGACTCTGAGAGAAAGGGAAAGGGCTTAGCTGAGAGGAAGAAGCAAGTAGGGAAGGGCACAGAGATGGGAAAATGCACTGACCTTGAGAGTCAATGGGGAGCTTAGCCTGATTGCAGCAAAGGGCATATCTGGGTGAACAGGAGAGAGTATGCAGGGATAACTGCATGAATAGTTGTGGCAGGCAGATAAATGGTCCCCAATGATGTCCACGTCCCAGTCTCCAGAATCAGTGAAGGCTGTGGATGGAACTCCAGCTGACCTTAAAATAGGCGGGTATTTCTGGATTATCTGGGTGGACCCATTATATTCACAATGGTACTTGTAAGTAGAAGAGGGAGGCAGAAGAGGAAGTTAGGAGTGATACGATGTGAGAAGGACTCAATCCATGGTTGCTGGCTTTGAAGATGAAGGAATGGGGTCACAAGCCAAGGAATGTTGGCAACTTCTAGAAAATGAGATAGGCAAGGAAGTGGATTATTCCCTACAGCCTCTGAAATGTGGTATAGCTCTGTCAAGACCTTGATTTCAGCCCAGGGAGACCTGTGTTGGATTTCTAACCTATAGAACTGTAAGATCATAAACTGTTGTTTCAAGCCACTAAACTTATGATAACTTTTTACTGCAGAGATAGAAAACTACAAATACAATGGTATTTTAAATAGCTTTAAAAAAAAAAAAAAAGGTACAGAGACTGACCAGTCAGAATGGATGCCCAGCCAATCAGAAGTCCATGCTGGACATCAGCTCAGGGTACATGGGATACAACCACTTTAGAGATGGCCTTGACCTTAATCCCATGGATAAAACATAGCCTAGTGAGGTCTCTTTTTTTTTTTTTAATTTTTAGAAAAAGTTTATTATTTTTGGCTGTGTTGGATCTTAATTGCTGCACACAGGCTTTCTCTAGTTGCAGCGAGCAGGGGCAACTCTTCCTTGAGGTGCACAGGCTTCTCCTTGGGGTGGCTTCTCTTGTTGCAGAGCAAGGGTTTCAGTAGTTGTGGCTCGCGGGCTCTAGAGCGCAGGCTCAGTAGTTGTGGCACACGGGCTTAGTTGCTCCGTGGTGTGTGGGATCTTCCAGACCAGGGATCAAGCCCCTGTCCCCAGCATGGGCAGGTGGATTCTTAACCACTGCACCACCAGGGAAGTCCTAACTTAGTGAGGTCTTGGGTAGGGATGCATCCTGGTGAAAACAGTAAGATCAGTGTGGTAGTGGAATGGATGTTGAATCCATGGGCTCTCTAACACATTTCTGACCACACTTGGGGTAAAATTTTCATTTAAAAGCTGCCAGGTTTAAACATACCAGCATCTTTAAAACTCTGCGCGATTCACCTGTGGGACCTGCCAGATCATTTTGTTTGACTATTTATGTTTAAATTATTGATGTAGCAGATATGGTTGATGTTTATTGCTCGTACGAGGCACAGTTCTTTGGCAGTCACTTTTCTCAGCAAGAGAATCAACTAAATGAAAAAAAATTAAAAATTCATAACATTTAAGGGCTTCTTTTTTGTATACTAAGTCATAAATTGGGAGGAAGGATGGGGTTTTTTTCTCTTTCCCCAAAACATGAGATGCGGTAGTGACTAGAGCATCAACAAGGGACTATTTCTGAGTCTCGAAGTTAGAAATCATGTGATTCCTTGGGTTTTGTGACCCAGTTTTGAGGATTATCATAAGATAAAGGGCAATTTTTCCCACTTTCTCTTCTTTCTCCTCCATATCGTTAATAAAACAATTATTTTTTGTCCAAAACTGATTAAGCTCATTTATACTATTTAGTAATTTAAAAATACCTGCCAAGTTTAAAAAAACGCCACTTATGTGAATGAAACTCTTATACATTGGAAGTTATTTAATCTGTGGGTTCTCTTAGGTGGTACATCTATTTCTGTGTGTTTGATTATTAAAAGGAAAGCCACGAGGCCTCACAGACAGGACATGGAGTTCGGAATCGAATGGCTGTCGTTTCAAATCTCAGTTTTTTCATTTACCAGCCATGCTGCTGGAGCATGTCAGTTGATACTAAGTTTAAGCTCCCTATTTATAAAGTCAGGATAAAAATAATGCCCTCAAATGATATTAATAATAAAACTTACAGATATACAGCTTACTATGTGCCAAGTCCTGTCCTACCCTTTAACATCTATTAGTTTACTTCATTCTTATAACACCAGCATGTAATAGGTATTATTTTACAAATAAAGAAACCAAGGTTCAGAGAGACGATATTTTGCCCAAAGTTTCATAGCTGGGAAATGGCAGAACTAGATCTGAACGCAGGCATTCTGGCTCCCAAATCTGTGATCTTAACCATTTAATCTAATTACCGATTCCCTTTCTCAATTGTTATTTGAAGGATTATCCAAGCGATGCTCAACTTAAAAAATGGATTCTATCTCAGACTCTCTTTGAAGTTGGTTATTTGCCACTTTGAATACATTTCCCCCTAAAACTCTGCTATAAAACCGTGCATCTGTTCTAGGTCATTAAAGATAAGCAAATAAATACATAAATAAAAAGAAAATCTTTAATGGAAATAAAATATTATAATTTTTAATGATAAATAATAGAAGAGGAATACCACAGAGGGCAATAGAAATAGCACCAGGAAGATGATTTAACGTTTCTAGGCGTCAGTTGCCCTGTTTGTGAAAGACCTTATCCCTGAGATCCTAACTAGAATGCAGAATCTGAAGGGGGTGTTTCAGGTACACGAATACCGGCACTTGATCAGCTGGACTCTTATTTTTGTTTAATTTCCCTTCAAAATGTATGAATTTCCTTTCCCTTGATATATGCCTATCACTAGCACTATTCTTACAATCTTTCTGTCTTGAGAAAAGAAGGAGAGGCAATGGGAGGAGGAGAAAGAGAAACGGATAAAAAAGAAATGGTAAAATGGAGGAGGTGGACCAAGAGAAAGATGAATTTTCTCCAGTGAGTCGAGGAACAGGACGAGATGGAGGTGGTAGTTGAAGAGGCTTGAGGGTGGGCGAGAAGTAAGAAGAAAGTGGGCAATTATGACAAATCTAAAGTCTCTGTTAAGTGTATTCATATCAACAAATTCAGCTCAATCCAACATTATATTCGTCATCTTTGGTCTAACACCCTTGGAAATCATTCTCACACATATGCTAGTATGCTAGCTTTCTGTCATTATAAGCGAATAACATCTTACTTTTTTTTTTTTTTTTTTTAAGTATAAGCTATCTCCTCCCAGATCAGACTTTGCATTTGTCCCTCTGGAACTTGCTGAGATATGAATCTAGTTATAGGTCTGAAGACAGTAAGCAGTAATTGGGGCAAGTCTTCAGGAGAATAGACAATCTGTTGCCAGGCAGCTGCCCCAAGCAAGGTTATTCTAGAGTCGTTGAGCAAAGGGAAGCTGATTTTCTCAAACCCAGGAGGATGAGCTGCTTCCACTAGGAAGGGAGGCTCAGAGGATTTAAGATTTTGGGGGTTCAAGATTCTCAGCTTTGGCTCAATTGACCCAGAGGTCCCCTCCCAAGTGTCCCCTTTTTCCCCAATGCCCTGACTTTCACATAAGATGTTTGGTGAGTCTGTGTAATTTTGTAATCGACACAACTAAATTCTGAGTCTGGTCTTCAATGAGTTCAGCCCTGTGGCTATAAGAAGAGCATCTTTGGGGGCTACCATAGAAAAAGTTCTTGAGTTTTCTCACTGTAATTTGAGCTGAGAGCTTAAAGCCCTGAACTTGTCATTGCCCTCTTATAAGCCCCTCAATTCACTCAGTTCATTCACCCCACTGTCTTTGAAACTGTCATCAACTGTCATCACTATCCCTCACTTTGCTACCATGAAGGCCAAGTTCAGCAGGCATTTGGTCCCCTAAGACACTGACTTAATAGGAACTTTATGACAATGAGCCACAATAAATTGAGAGGCTGCTGCTTGGCATGAAATACCAACATTTCATTCTCATTAGCAGGTGCCAGCACTGCATTCAAGCCCAGGCATAGAACCAGACCAATCCCATATCCCCATCCTGGAGGGCCTCCTGGTACAAATACTGTACAGTCAGCGTCCATGAGGAAAACAGAAATCACATTAAGTATTTCAACTGGAAAATCTAATAAGGGAATTTAGAGGGTTAAAGAACAAAAAGGCAACACTGCCAGAAAGCCAGCAGTTCAGAGGAAGGGCTACAAGGAGGAAGGGCACAGACCTTTAGGTAGGGTGGCTTCTGTGCCTAGACGCGGAAGTTCCCTGGGAGCGTGGTGATGGGACTAGTCCTGAGAAAGCTGAAAGGAGTTGGCGTCAGGTGCCATCACTGGGACAATTCAGTTCAGACAATATCTATTCCAAAGAAGAAGTCCCTTCTCCTCTACTCCTGGATTCCCTCCTCTACTATCTCCTATTGGCTGAACCTAACTGGAAACAAAGGGAAAACTTACTTTGCAGAGTGTTATCCCAGTATCACAGAACAGATTACAGAAGCTTAGGTCTGGAGCAAGAGACTATAACTTAATCACCGCACAGTGGGTAAGGAGTGAGAAAGGAGTTTACAGTCGTATGTAAGGGACTTGTGTTGGCCAGACCATTCACATGGTGTCTATATTTACACAGCTATGGCTATGAGTTAAGATAATCAATAGGTAGCAATTTTGAGCAAATAAACAAACCGATATGGCCGTACTTCCACGGCTAAGAGTCTCAGGTCTGAATGTCTAATCGGGGCTGAAATGGAACATTCTAGGTATTGTGTTATAAAAATTACTGCTTTCGGGCTTCCCTGGTGGCGCAGTGGTTGAGAGTCCGCCTGCCGATGCAGGGGACGCGTGTTCGTACTCTGGTCCGGGAAGATGCCACGTGCCGCGGAGCGGCTGGGCCCGTGAGCCATGGCCGCTGAGCCTGCGCGTCCGGAGCCTGTGCTCCACAACGAGACAGGTCACAACAGTGAGCGGCCCGCGTACAGCAAAAAAATAAAATAAAATAAAAAATAATAAAATAAAATACTGCTTTCTTCATCTTAAAACTGTTTTGGAGACGTTGTAGGGGAACAGCACCACTGGGCTTACAGCCACTGGTACCAGACCTTCCGTTATAATATGAAATGGAGAAAATATCTGCTGCTGTGATTCACTATGAATAACTAATAAGACACCGTGAGCCTAGGATTTCTGGACCTTCACTCTGTGGCAAAGGCACATACATGTCCCCATGTGGACTGGAGCTTCCGTGTTCCAATCCACTTCATCAGTATAAACCTGGATCTTAATCTACTGTGGAGTGTACTTCACTGTAGTGAAGACCTAAACGTCATCATTAAATGAAATGTTGGATAAATAAATGTATAGATAGATGAATGATTTAATAAGTAAATATGTGATTGGTGCAGATTTCAGAGGCATCCAAACTGGGGGCTTGAACGACCCGGATGGGTTGCTGACATTGGTAGTATAGTTTGGCTACTTATTTTTTTTCTCGAAGAACCAGGTTGTTGCAATTTAAAGGTCTGTTGGCATTTTCACCAAATCTTCTCAACCTATTCCTTCTTCATGGGGAAGTTAAAGCAAAGCAAACGCCTGCAAGTTAACCAGGCCTTATTAGGTGCAAACTGTTGTGATGAAGTGGGATGGAATGGGAGTGGAAGGTGGTTTTGAACTGTCTTATGAATTTCAACAACGAGGAACGGAATGATCCCAGGTAAAAAGAGCTCAATGATCCCTATAGAGAGAGACCACCCAAGGATCTGGTACAAAAAGAAAACCCACAAGGCCTTTAGCACCTTTCCAGTGAAAAATGGGCTTGTATGGTTCGTAGGGGGAAAAAAGGAAGGTCCTGGAGGTGCCGGATAAAGAAAGAAAAGAGATAATATAGCCTTTACCTGTTTTACCAGTGGGCCCAAGACAAACCTTGCTTAGCAGCCCACTGTGGGCCAGGAGCTTGTCCAGGTGAAAGGAACTGGGCAGACATGCCGCTGGCACCGCTGGCATCCTGCAGGGGCTGCTGCCTCCTTCTGTGGCAGAGCTGGGCAAAGCCTTCGATACTAACGGGCCCAGACTGAGGCTTCAGCCCTCTGTGTGAGCCTGTCACAGCCCCTGCCGGCCACGGCCATGGCCGCGATGGCACCACATACGTCACCGGGGCCAGAATCTGGCTCCCAAGTGCTGTGGTCAAAAGGCCCGGTGAGTGATGTGGTCTGGGGCCGTGGGTGCTCGCTTGAGCCCCGCTTTGGCCTCGACCACAGCATCAGAGGTGATTTGATGCACTGGGCTTGAACATGTTTTGAGTTACACTGTATTACATACGCATGTAAAACAAATCTGGGAACCCACAAGTGTGTGACCAATTATCTTACTCCTCTGCAAAGTGTTTATTAAATTTTGAAAAACGAGATGATACAAAGAGGCAAACAACAGAAGCAATCACAAACCCCAAACAGTTTTCAAATCTATAAACAACTTTTGAAAAACATTCAAGTAACTTTCCAACTGTGTTGCCAATGCAGTGCAGAAAACAGATCTTTCTTAAGATTCAGGAAATTTTCAAGAATGTTCGGAATGACCCACATGTGTCTGTTTGGCTGTTCTGAGTGGTAACGAATCACGGAGAACCCTTGCTCTAGATATTCAAGACATTAAACAGCAAAGGGCGAGGCTCTGCAGCTTAGTACCTTTCAGTGATTATAAACCTCTTGGGATTGGGAGCTCAGAGCCCTGGATTGAGGGCTCAGTTCTGCCCTCGTCATATGAGTGATATTGAGCAAGTCATATGAAGCCTTATTTCATTATCTGTAAAAAGAAGTGCTTTCTCTATATCGGTGTTTTCAAACCATTAGTAATGACTCATTAGTGGGTTTTGAAAACAATTTTTTGGATCACGACCAACGTTTAAAAAAGAAAAAACCAGAATCAAACCAAAAAGAAAGTGACTTCCCTGGTGGCACAGTGGTTAAGAATCTGCCTGCCAATGCAGGGGACATGGGTTTGAACCCTGGTCCAGGAAGATCCCACATGCTGCAGAGCAACTAAGCCTGTGCACCACAACTACTGAGCCTGAGCTCTAGAGCCCACGAGTCACAACTACTGAACCCACGCGCCACAACTACTGAAGGCTGCGTGCCTAGAGTCCGTGCTCCACAACAAGAGAAGCCACCACAACAAGAAGCCCGCACACCGTAACAAAGAGTAGCCCCCGCTCGCTGCAACTAGAGAAAGCCGATGCGCAGCAATGAAGACCCAACGCGGCCAAAAATAAGTAAATAAAATAGATAAATTTTTTAAAAAACCAAGAAGAAAATATCAGAGTTCATGGCAAGGCAGTAACAGTATGTCTTATTTCATGCAATTTCTGTTTCAGTATGTATGCATATGGAAATTGCTTTGCTCCTCTACAATAGGCTTATTAAATTTTAAAAATGAAACAATATAAAGAGACAAACATCAGAAGCTATCACAGACAAACCCTAGTTTTTAGCAATTTTTGAAAAATGTTCAAATAATTCCATGGCAAGTAACATTCATTTTTTTGTCCTGAGTGATACAATAAAATGCATTTCTTCTTAGAGATTTTGGTCAAAATGTTTGAAAACCACTCTTTTAAGTTTCCATCCACTCTAGCGTTCTATGATTCTAGAATATGGAAAGGGGCGTGCTCATTAAGCCCATAATGAGAATATGAAATGCAGCATCCTTTAACACTTTCTAGGCTTCCAGACACCATGTTAATTGCTTTCCATGTATCATTTCATTGAACACTCCCAACAACCCTATGTGTTAGGTAAGCATGATGCCATTTTATAAGGACTTAGGAAATTAAGCAATGTTGGAGAGGTTCAGAACATATAGTTGGCAGGAAAGTCAAGATTTGAAATTCGTAGGCTGACTTGCAAGTCCTTCTTAATTTTTCTACAATTTGCTGCCAAATGTGTGAGATTCTGAGCATCAGTTAGCAGCTCAGCCCATGATACAGATAGACGCAGGTCTCTGTCTAGATTATGAAACCGACCACGCCCCTTCTTCTTGACTAGGGAAGGTGCGATGCACACCCCAATGCCTGCTTGGCCTTGGAAGACAAGGGAGTCAGTCACTTTCTTTGCATTTCATTTTACTCATCTGGAACCCAAATTCCCCTCACTGTCTTGCAGAGTCCCCATGATATCAGAGAAGGCAAACGCCATGGATGTGATTTCGTATGAAATGAAAATATCAAGTCTTGCCTTTTCACAAGTGTCCTCACCCTGTCTAAGTCTAGAAAGAGGAGTGTGACTCTACATACTGCAGAGAGAAGAAAAGCTTAGCCCACCTGGAGTGTGTAAAGGGATATGTAAAGGGTGTAAAGGGACTTTTAGCAGAAGTACTTATAAATCACACAAGAAGTCTTCCTTTCCTCCTAGTCGATACTCCCACAAAAGCATGGATGCTGGCCTGGCCTTACCAGGATACAGAAGAGGCCTTTGTGTGTATCCCTGACCAGAAGAATAACAACTGTTTCCCTTCTAAAGTCATTGAGCCCCCTCAACCTGCATGAAATTTTAGCATTAGATAGTCATTCCTTTTGCTTTAAGGCATTATATCTACAGAAGTTCCTGATTAAAAATGAAACCTTTCTATGGCTCACACACAAAGTAATTAAGAGCCCAAGTCACAATTAGGTCATCCTAAAACCTAACAAAATTCCAATGGTACACAAACAGTAAGTTCAACTGGGGGGGTCAAGGAAAAGCTTGATAGTACAGGGCACAATCTGGAGGGGCAGGCTTAGGTAGGGATCTAACTGCAGTATAAAACTCAAGAGCATAAAGGGTCATAGAAAAGCACTGAAGACAACTCTAGGCCACATTTCATTTTGGGAGAAGTTGCAGTACTCCAGGAAAAACACAATCTTTTCATCTGGTGCTTTCTAGTTTCACCCATGTTAGCCATTTAACACTCACAACATCCCTTTGAGGTAGGTATTTCCAGAGGAAGAAACAAAGAGTGAGAGAAGGGAGGTGACTTGCCCAAGGTCGGCCAGCTGTGAAATGGCAGGTCTTACAACTCCTGAGTCCTTCAAACTCACCACAACTCTCCCTAGGTGCTGGGATGCATCTTCCATGCCCACATCTGTGCTTTACCCCCTCTGGGTAAAGGTGCCTCACACCCCTTTTGATATGTGTCAGGAAACATAGAGATGGATCGAAGGAAACAGGATTCTGACTTTGATCCCTATCAGTGAAATAAACGACTGGGGATGTTTCTGTGTATGGCACAGACACACATACACAGACACACACGCACACCACACATAAAGTATCACCAAGAAGAATAACTGTTCTAGGTTCACAATTCAACCAAAAGTCATCAGTGATTAAAGATTCTGGGTTTTGCTTCGATCTCTGGTTTCGCCTTGACTTTCAGTTCTCGGCTTCTTTCTCCTTTTCTCCCCGCCCACTTTTTAGTGGCCTTTGTTCTTCGCTCCTGAGCCACGTGGTTGCAAAGTATGGAAGGGGCACAGTGCAGCAGACACATGAAAAAGCAGTACCAAAAAAAAAAAAAAAAAAAAAAAATAGTAGGAGTGAAAACAAAAGACACAAAGATCCTGAATTTTTTATTTCTCTTTTCAGAGTGAAATATCACGGCTCCTGGTTCAGATGCAAAATGGGCAAGTGTGCATGGGGTCTTCGGATAGGAGATTGACATATGTAGAAAGAGGAAAGGACGGCCCCAGGCCACCCTGTGCGTCAAGGCTGGGCTCTGGCACGGCTGGGCAAGTGACATGAGTCATCTCTAAACCTGCGACATGTATCAGAGGAGGTGTTAGAGGAACCACATAGCACACCTGCTTCTAATGGCCCCCACGCTGCTGTGCTCAACCCTTTGCACCATGGAATTTATTTTTTCTGGAAGCCAAGGCTTCGAGTCTCTCCTCCCCTATAGAAAGCTTCTGTGTTTATGTCCATCTACCATGTGAATGCATGCAGCCACTACCTCAAACATCATAAATCCTCTCTCTCTCCCCCTTTCTGTCTGCCTGTTTATCTACAATCTGTCTATTTAAATTCTTTTTAAACAAGAAGGGAATATCTTTATGCCTGTTTGTAGGAATATTCTACATCCATCTGTTATTTACATCATTCGTTTTCCTGAGGTGTCTCCAACGAATTCTGGCTGGGTGCGCTGTATGTGTTATTAATAAAACAGCTGTAAAAATATTAACTGTACGGCCTAATTGTCAGCCCTGATTAGGAGCCAAGTTTATCCCCGGATGGATGCGGAGACTCAGAATTTGGGCTTCAATCCAGATCTGACCCTTGCAGCTCACTTTACATTGGATTCTTTGACCATTTAAGCCGCTCTGGCTTCTTTTTTCCCCTCCAGGGATCTGTGCACATCCGGCCACTGGCCTCCTGACTCCTTCAGCTGGCGCTGCTCCAGTTTCTGGAATGGTCATGGCCAGGGCTCCTACCCCACTCGCCCTCCCCCCCCACCACCCCGCCCCACTTTAGTTAAACTTAACAGCCATATGCTATATAATCACCTTTCGGGGATTTAAAAGATGAGTAGAAATATTGTCAGCATTGTTTCTCCATGCACACTGATAGGAAATCGCATTTGGAAAGTCTGCATTGGAAAACACATCTCTATTTAAAACCCCTGGGTTAGGACACCAGAAGACCCCTAAGGATCAGCCACAGAGTGACACTCCCTTAGTATCTACAACTAAATCAATCTTTCAGACGAACCTTCTGGATATGGAAGATACATGGAAAGGTGATAATGCATTTTATTTTTGATAAAGCATCCAAAAGAAATCAAATGAGGGCAGAAGTTATCAAATAAGACACTTTTGTTACTGTTCCCTTCTTAGTACAGTTGGATTAGCTCTGACTGCCTAATACCTAAGTGAGGTCGAGGTGTTTCCTGGGAGAAAACAGCTCCATAGAAAAAAATGTTTTTCTGCCGGTGCCCAGAAAGCCTTGGCAACGTCTGTGTCATCTAGACCTCAGCTGATGGGAAAACAATAGAAGACACTTAGACAAGCTAATATGATGGTTTGCACCATTACATATGAAATACATAAATTATCTGCCAATGTTTCATAGAGCGAAGGATTAATGACACAGTTAAAGTGTATAGGCCCAGTAACACCTAACATAGCTATGACGCGTTGTCAAAAACTTGGATAAGACTTGATATTTCATGTTACCCTTCTATCAGGGATTTTCTTTCAGACTGCAATATTTCTACTTGAGTGGAGTGCTTTGGAAATTCTGCAGCAATGGCCTTTGATTTTGCTTATGTTTCCAGGAAGTTTCCAAGCTGGCTTTCTTGCCATATAAGATTACTTCTTAAATTCTCTCTCACCTCACAGGTTCCAGACCACCCTTGCAAATGTTTCCAAAAAGACAGCATGTGCTGTGTCCCCATCTTGCCTGCAATTCTCATGACCATTAGCATTGACAATCTGCTAGAATGCTCACGGCTTGCTTGAATTGTACATTTTAAAAGAATCATTTGTAAGGGGAAACTATATTTTTGTCTCTAACAGAGGTGATGAAAATTTCAGAAAAGAAACACAAAACTTCTCATTTCCATCTCTTAAAAGAATTTGTGGCGGGATAGTAATGAAATCATCACATACGCTACTGGAGAGCCAACCTCCACAGAAAGTTCAACACACAACTGTCTGCTTTAAAAGTACACATTTCTAAAAGGCATGGTCAATTGTCTCCCCAAAATGTCTGCACTCTAACATGTTTTTGTCTAACAATTGGACTCGATTCAAATGACTTTGTGAAGACAAGCTGTTTTTAGCCTCGAAAGGATTAGTAATTGCTAAATGTTTTAATGGATGCTACTTCCTTTTTTCCTCCATTGTTTATCGTAATGTTACCTGAGTTTAAATGTATGGGTGTTTCCTGGCTCATATCTTATAAATGTACAACAAACTGGATGTCTTTCCAATGGAGCAAGAGGAAAATAGCCATCTCAGCCTTCGTGAGAACACCATACTTTCTCTTGCGTCTGTATCTTCCCAACTCTTAACAGACAACTGTATACCAATGGGGCTCAATATTCATTCACTAATGACTAAGTTCACAAGTTCTCTGCTTGGCATAGTAGAGAGGACTAAATTTCATCCTTCTTTCACGTTTCTACATTTCATTCTCAAGTGATAAAACTTCTTTCGGCAATTATTTTGCTTAGATGTTAAACAGAATTTATTGGGTACCTTCTATGTGCCTAGCACTAAGCTACGCACCAAGATGAATTTGTAATAAGCCTAAGACATGCTTCTGCCAATAAATAATCATACAATTTTTTTGTGGAGCCAGAATAGCCCACGTGGGAGGCATTGTATAAGCTGGTGTAGGATGGTGTAACTCGACATAGGCAGATAGGATATTCAGTATTAGGGAAGAGTGTCATGGGATTAGTTACAAGACTAAACTTTACTTGAAAGACAAAGCAGGAACTGGGCCATGAAGAAAGCAGAAAATGGAAAGAAATGTGTAGTTTAAGATTGAAAACTTGGTAGGCTCAGCATATACATTATTGAGTTTCTTGCCCTAAAGCCTTACAGCTAAATAATATATTTTTTTTAACCAGATGGAGGCTGGCTGGTGAGCTCAAAGTGTGGTGATAAGACAAGCTTTTCTTATAATCAATGTTTAGGATGTGAAATTGATTTTCTTATAATCAATGTTTTAGAGTGCAGAAAAAATAATCTGCACTCAAGTGTCTGGCATGCATTTAATAACTTACTGAATATGTTTAAGACAGAAAAAGCCTCATGACATCACTACTGTCCATTAAGACTCAGCATGCTGAGAAGACGAGAAGTTAATTTTTTGTGATGGCTTCTGGAGATGGATGGAAGAAATGGTCCTCGGGATATTTGACTACCAGACAGAAGGCTACTGAGGGAATGAGTGTATCTCGCACCATTCTGGAAATCTCAAGTGAAAGATCTTTTAAAATGACAAATTCAGGGAATATTTACTATTTAAAATATAACACCGACTTTCCATTATTTTTGCCTGGCAGAGAAGTGGAATTATTCACCTCCGAGGAGACAGCCCTTTTTTTGGGGAAGATAGCCTGATGGGCCCCTTTTTATATAAATGATGCTCCCACTGTCTTAAAAGATAGGATGAAAAAAAGGGAGTTAAACTGCACTACATTAAAAATTAACTGACATTTGGGAAATGGTCACTGATGCTTCATTGTTGGTTACAGAGGGCTGAGCAACTTGGCAAGAAGTTGGCAAGGAGCCTGAGAAGAAAAGACAGCCAATGTGAAAGTCAAGGTGAAATGATGGCTGATGGACTTTCAAGAATAGCGGTGATTAACATTCAATTGTCAATTGTTTCCTATTCCGTGCTGACACCACCCTTTCCTACCTTGAAAGCTTCGGTAAAGCTCTGTCACTGTAAAGATCTGCCTAGAGATGTGTTAGAGGTATTGGGACAGAATGGAAGAAGTGGTGCAGTGCTCAGCCTGGACCAAAGCAGTGAAGAAGGAGGATGTTGGCCACTGGAGCTGAGAGAGTTAGTTTGGAGGCAGGCTCCACAGAGACGGACCCAGGAGAACATAAGCCTCTCCCTGGGAATCCTCAGAGGTTATCAGGGAGAGTGTGGAGGCCTTCCACTGACACTGGATGGAGGCTTGAGCCATTTGACTTAGATAGCAAAGAAAAGGGAGCTCTCAGGCACGGACATCTGGGTTTCTTCTAGTCATCCTAAATCACCTGGCTGAAAAGAGCAAAGATGACGTATTTATCCATCGCTCTCATCATCCATCCATTCAATAAGCACCAAGCCAGAGTTTCCTTCTTCCAGATTTTAATTTTAAGAATGAACGTATGCGCAAAGCACATTAAAGAAATAGCAACCAAATATTTGAGAGCCGGGATGGGTAGTATGCAGCACCCGTGGTTAGAGTGTAGAGGACAAAGAGACAGCTGTTGGCTGGAGCGGTTGTAAAAAGCTTCAGAGAGAAGGTTGAACTTTATAGGGGCCTTGATCAGTGACTTGAATTTGGATAAGAATTAAAGGAGGGAGAATTCATAGTCATTCTTCATAGTTACATCTCACTTTATAAGTCATCATGCAATTTCATGTATAATATCCAAATTCTCCTCACAGCTACTCTCTGAAGTAGATATTAATCCCATCTCTCAGATGAAGATGCCGGGGCTCATAGTTTAGAAATATTTAGAGACATAAAGTTAGACCATATGGGTGATTCAATAATCAGAGTAATTGTTATTATCAAGCTCCTCTAAGATTTAGAAACATTCTTTGAATAGCCTAACATTTTAACAGTTTGTGATGAGTCCCATATTAAAAGAACAGATACATAATGAAATTTAAACTCACAGAAGATATAAATTAGGAAAGATGGCTTATGAAATTATTCATGACTCATCTAAATATCCAGTTCTCTATTTTACGTGAAGTGATTTTCAAAATGCCATGAATGTGTCACTTTTCTGGAATGCACCATAGAAATTTACACTGGGAAGGTGCTTTGAAGACCGCCCTGTCCAACGGCTCATATCTACAATATAGAGGATTTGGGCCTTGCTAAATGCATCTATCACATATTAGCTCTGCTTTTTACTATCCTAATGTTATAAATAACACCAAAGAAATACAAACTATAGTCTCTGCCCCTAATCTGCTTCTAATCTGTTCTGTAGACCTTTTCCCCTTTCACAAAAGAACTATGATAATTTGGGCTCCCATCTAAAAGCTCAAACATGGAAATATTATACCAAGTTAAAATAAGCCATTCCTAACATTACATTACTTGTAATACAATGATTTATGAAGAACAAGAAGTAATTAGTATAAGCATTTCCTTTCCCTACTCTCATTTTGAGTATAAGAAGCCAGTGTTGGTGGCACAGTGGCTAAGAATCCACCTGCCAATGCAGGGGACACGGGTTCAAGCCCTGGTCCAGGAAGATCCCACATGCCACAGAGTAACTAAGCCCGTGCACCACAACTACTGAGCCCACGTGCCACAACTACTGAAGCCCACGTGCGTAGAGCCTGTGCTTGGCAACAAGAGAAGCTACCGCAATGAGAAGCCCGCACACTGCAATGAAGAGTATCCCCCGCTCGCCCCAAAGGGAAAGCCCGTGCACAGCAACGAAGACCCAACGCAGCCAAAAATAAATAAATAAATGTATTAAAAAAAAAAAAGAAGAAGAAGAAGAAGCCAGTGTTGTTTCAATAGCTCCAAATGCCTGAGTTGTTCTTACTCCCATTCCTGTAGGGGAAGTGAAAACTTCCTTCTCACTACTTCATCCCCCTCATTCCACCCTCTTTAGGCCTCTGAGTAGCATAAAGTTGGTTAAAGGAAGACAGAATTTTGAGATAAAGAGGTAGGAACAACTGGGTCCATAGGAAATGCAGGGGATGCCTGAGATGGAGGGACCAAGGACCACTGGATTTTCCAGCATTGGGCCCCCTGGAGGATATGCTCCAGTGAGGAATTACTGTGGGATGCTGAGAGAGAGACTGCACACCTGGTACCAGGCTAGCCTGGAAGGCATCAGTGATCCTCCCAGTGGGTTTATATAACCATAGTCAATTTTGTTGACTGCTGAGAAGGTCCCCTCTGCACCCTCCTGGAGTAGAGGCTTGAGTGATGCTAGAATACCAGCACTTGGCACCAGTAACAAGTGACTAAAGGACAAAAGCAATAAGGGGACTACCAGATGCTAAGAAAGGAACTTCCCTTGATTTTTCTCACAGCACACACACAGATCAACATGTTTTTTTTTACTAAGCAAATGGAATTTCCCACTAGTCAGATATGTGGGTGCTCAGAGCAGATTTAATTTTATAATGGCTGGAAACTTTATACTTGCTCTTCTTTGCTTGCCCTTAAGTGCTGTAAGTTAAAAGTCACATACATTTACATATAACCTATCCTCATTATTCATGGATTCCATGTTTGCAAATTCACCTACTTGCTAATATTTATTTCTAACCTCAAAATCAATAGTCACGGTGCTTGCATAGTCACTCCTGGACAAACACAGAGCGGTGAAAAATTTGAGTCTTCTGAGACGTACGTTTGCAGCTGAGATAGAACAAGGTGACCCTTGGCCTTCTTGTTTTAGTTCTCATACTGTAAAACGAGTGATCTTCTCACAGCCTGTTTAGTGCCACGTTTTTCATTTGTGTGCTTTTTGTTGATGATTTTGGTGTTTAAAATGGTCCCCAAGTATAGAGCTGAAGTGCTGTCTAGTGTTTTTAAGAGCAAGAAGGCTGTGATGTGCCTTATGTAGAAAGTATACATGTTAGATAAGCTTTGTTCAGGCATGAGTTATGATCCTATTGGCCACAAGTTCAATGTCATGAATTAACAAAACATATTAAATAAGGTGTCTTTAAGCAGAAACACACAGAAAACATCGTTACATATTGATCAGCTGACCAAAATGTTGTGACCAGAGACTCACAGGAACCTAACCCTCTACCTCCTCTAGGAGCAATGGTTCAGGATTCATGAATTCAGTGTTTGTTGTGACTTTATAGAAGATAACTGCCTGAACAATAAGAATTGACTGCATTTATATGTTCTTTGACTCAACTTGTTATGTGCAAAACATTGTCCTAAGCATCAAAATAAAAACAGGCAATACGGCCTGCAATTCCTACCAGATCTGCATGCACTGCAACCACACCATGTGCTACAGCACAGAATCCAACACAGGTTCTTACTCAGGACACGTCTTGAGCCTCATCCAGAAACGGGTTATTTCTGGAAGTAAAGAAGACAGTTATAAGGCAATCTCATTTACAAAAAGGCCCCTAATAAGGACCCAGAGGACAGCTCTGAGGACGTTTATAGTGTGGCTCTGTGGACTTGGGGTCACCGTTTCCTGTTATAAATACCACTCTGAGTTTCCAGGAGGCTCTGTGGGCATCTGAACTTGAGTGAGACTTGGCGTGCTACATCCCAGTATGGGAGTTCATGTAAACAAGTTGTAAAATAATCAGCTTGACCCTTTCCAAACACAGGCAATGCTAAAAAAAACACAAAAAAACAAGCAAACAAAAAAAAAATGCACACAACCTCATGCCTATGAGAATGTTATTTTTTGCACCTGTATAAATGAAAACAGACAAGTTTACAAAATGAACGTGGCAAATGATTAGTGATGATTGACTTACAAGGGAGGAACCAAAAAGTCAGCCATTTGCTACTGGGCCATCTTTAAGTCCTGGAGCATTTTAACTCAAATTTGGTATTTTGTCACAGTTACGAAATCATGTTGTCAAAGAGGTGACTGCAATTCTCCAGTAAGCATTGTGGGTGATTAGGGTTGAGTTCTAGCATGTATCCAAGCCTCGGTTGCAAAATGATGACTAAAAAGTGGTAGAGAAGCCTAGAAGGTAAGCATCTGAAGGATGAGGATTTTTGACTGTTTTGTTCACTGATGAATCCCCGGTGTCTAGAACAGTGCTTGGCCCAGGGAAGGCACTCCATCAATACTTGTTGAATTAGGTCTATTTTAATATGTTATTTTAATATAAGCACAGCCAGTGTTTATATTTCTAACTATAGGGCATCGTGTACCTGTGCCCTGTTTCCTATACCTGTGCTGTTTCACTCCCCAGCCCAGTCTGCCACAGTCTTCACCCTGAACAGCCAGTGACTTCACCCCAGAAGAAACCAGAGGAAGAAGCAGCCTCAGCAACAGGAGCCCCATTACTGTCCAGAAGGACCCCAAGTGCCCCAGCCAGACCCATCCTCTGGGCCTCTATTCCCAGTGGTCTTGGTCCTAACCACTTCTGGAGGAGTGTGTGCAACGTTTGGATTGTTGCCCACCTGATATGTGAGAAACGGTATCTCAGGATATTATAACTTGAATTTCTCTTATTAGGAGCAAGGCTGCACTCTATTTTCATATGGTTAAGAGCCATTTGCCTTTCTTTTTATAGGGAACAGTCTGTTCATTTCCCTAGTCCATTTACCTACCAAGTTATAGGCTTTTTCTTCTCTATTTTTAGACGCTCTTTATATATTTGACATGTTAACCCTCTGTGATAAAAGTTACAAATTTTTTCCCATTTGTCATTATTTTTACATTGCTTAGAGTATTCTTTTACTTGAAAAAGTTTTTTTTTAATACCATAAAATTTAGCTAGATTTTTACTTGATGTTTCTGGACTTGGTTAAATAGTTGAGACACTTTTCTTCATCCTAGTTATTGGAGGAAAATACCCTTCTCTTCGAATATGTATAGCTTCATTCATTTCACATTTAGATCTCTGAGCCTTTGGAATTTATCCTCGTGTACAATGTGAGAAATGGATCCAATTTTATCTTTTTCCATATGGCTATCCACTTATCCCAACACCACTTATTTATAAGTCCATCTTTTGCCACCAATTTGAAATGCCATCTTTATTGTATATTAAATTTCCATATGCAATTAGGTCTATTTCTGGATTTTTCTAGTCATTGATCTATCTACTCATGTGCCTATAGAGTTCTTTAATTATAGAGGCGTTAGAATGTATTTTAGTATATGGTCACGCCAGTCCTTATTTTCATTGCTCTTCTTTTACAAGGATTTCCTGACTACTCCAGCTTATCTTTCCTCCCAAATGGTATTTTAAAAATTACATTAATTGTTTAAGTTAAATTAACTTTCAATAAAATTTATAAATTAACTAAGAGAGAACTGACTTCTGTCTATCCAAGAAACTGATACGTCTTTCCACTTCTTCAAATCTCCTTTTGCATCCTTGAGGGGTGTTTTTAGTTTTCTTTGTACAGTTTTTGCACAACTTTTGGTTTCTTAATGTACCTAAGTTTATCATTATTACTATCTTAAACATATCTATCACATATCTTCTAACTACTTTTAGTTTGTATGTATGAAGGCTGTTTACACTGATTTCTTCCCTATCTGCTACTTTACTGAATTCTCTTATTACTTGTGGTGCTTTTCCATTGAGTGTCTTGGACTTCTCAGTTATATACTCATGTCTTCTGCCAGTAGAGATATTTTTGCTCTTCCCTCCTATGTCTTATGTTATGGCAGATGTTGTGCTATTTGTTTTCTACTAAACTTTGTATTATGAGGTCTGTGCAGTATCATTAAATGGTCCTAAAGGCACAATTTTAATGGTTGCATGTATTTTATTTTATGGGTATGCCAACATTTAGTTAGCCATTTTCAACTTGAAATTCAAGTTTTCTCCTTTTTATTTTTGTAAATAATGCCACAATAAACATTTTTTGTTTGTATTTATTTGTGCCCATTTCTGATTATGTCTTTAGTGTAAATTCCTAGTTGTAGAATCAGTAGGTCAAATAGCCTGCCTGGTTTTAAGGCTTTTTAAACGCATAGTTGACAAAATGCCCTTCAGAAAAGATAAACCAATGTACACTCACATCAGCAAGTTTGTCTTCCTTCGCTGTGCCCTCAACAACCTAGGTATTTTAAAGTTATGGTAGCTCACCAGACAAACAATATCACATCGTTATGTGACTGGTTTGTTGGGTAATCTCAATTCAGCGTAGGTTCATCTATGAAGCAATTTTTTTAGAGGAGAGGAGTGTGAGGAAAAAGGACCGGTATCTTCTTATTCATATGGATGCAATGGCAATATTCTTTCTTGGGCACATGACTATTTTTCTGACTTAGACTAACTACACATTGATATCTCTATGTGGTAGACATCCAGGGGTGGCTAGCTCTTCCAAGAAGTGGATGCAAAGTCTCTCTGAATTTGTTAGATTCTCTGGAAGACCTTGTAGGATCCCCTCTGCACACTTCTTTCCATGGGAGATCCGGCTGTATCTCTCTATCTCTTCTCAGTTCCCACCACTGGATGGCCTCACGCATTAGGCAAGCTTCTTGGGCAAATCAATACTAGCTAGAGTCTCTGGTGCCCATGTCACCCACTAGAAACTTGTGCATCCTTGGGGATACCAGCTGGTGGGGGGGCGGGTACAGGCTGCTTCTCTCACCTCATTGTGACTGTCTGGTAGGCACGGGAGCAGATCAAAAAGCCTGTCTGCTCCCCAAGCAGAGTTCCAGGCAGGGAAGTAAATCCAAGTCTGCCTATCTGTTAGCACCTACAGTCTCAACGGGTGATTCTCTATCCAGGTTGAGTAGAATCATGGGAGGCAGGCCAACCCCCTCCCTTGCCCATGGGAGAGAGGAAGTAACCTCTGATGAGTAACACTGCCCCTGACCACTTCCAACTTTGCTTCCTGTTCCCTCCCGCCCCCTTCCTGTCCTCTGCTTATATAAGTGTGACGTGGGGCTGGGGTCTGATTGCTCTTTCACTCGTTAACACCTGTGGTTTTTTGCCGGGGGCCTGGTGCTGATTCCAGGGCAAAAGTCGAAGCCCAGCTCCACATCCTGGTACGCTAATTTTTATTTGTACTTCTTTGCTTAGCAGGGAGATTGGACATTGTTCATGTGTTTCTTAATCATTTCTCTTTTTATGAATTGACTGTTTGTGGCTTGCTTTTTATTCTCCTGCTTCTTGTGTTTATCCCTCAAAGCTTTCTCCTTGGGAAGTAGTCTGACCTGAGTTCTCTAAGCTGCGTCCCATTACAGCCCCACTGGTTCTGAATTTAACACAACTGCTTTCCAGTTGTAGTTTCTGCCTTTAGGGTGTCACTATTAATATTCAAGATACAACGAGCTAAGAAACAGGATACACAGATCCACTATTTGATATTCATCAACTGGTTTATAAATTTATGCTGAATATGAACAAACTGCGACATACGTATTTACATGTATGCATGAATACCTATTATATATAGTTATGACATGATGTTCAAAATCCATTTCTGTCTCCCATTTAATTTTCCTATAACCTCTCAGTCATTCATTCAACCTAATAACCGCAACCTGAACCAGAGAATCAATTTATAACCCTACCAGGTGGCAAAAGGCTTCTCCAAGTGACCTCTTGGGGATCACTTCTGGCTATCTTCTGGAAAATAGGAGATTAAAAACATGTGTGTTCCCACAATGCTGCATTCTGAAGATGTTTCATCTCCTAGTCCTGCCCCCCCCCCGTAAGTTATGTAAGACTATTGAAATCAACAAAGAACAATTCATGCCTTGACTGGGATTATTGTTGTTTTTAAGGACAGACCTAAAATTGGAAAAGCAACTGAAATGCAAGCAGTTCCTACATACTGTCAAGCTCAGAGAAAATTCACTTCTGACTTTTCTGCAGGGGATATAAGTGGATAAGAATTCTTGGCATTTTGTGAGTCTATTCACTCTTTAGGATGGAAATAAAATGTACTTAATTGAATATCCTAAAATCTCAAGCCGTCAGAGCTGAAGCCTGGGAAGCTATACCTGAAACGTGGGTCGAGCTAGGAGAATGCCTCCAGAGGGCTGGAAGGATGAGTGTGTCTGGCATCTTGACGTTACTATGGGGATTGCTATAGTAACAATTCTGCTCGCCCTTCATTTATTAAGTTATTTTGTTGTGGAACCAAAAGGTAAACTAAACATTCAAAGAAACAACGCTTTTAAAGAGATTTTTGCTGTTCCTGCAGCCCAGGCCAAATGCTTCAATGAAAGGAAAGGACAACACTGGCAGATAATTTAATACAATTGAAGGAATGAGATTCCTCCAGGTTTCCTCTGAGACTGGAAAAATAACAGTTGATCTGTGTCATAATGCAGAGTTGAATTTGTGAATTTACCAGTCCTGATACGAAACCCTCTGAGGAAACAATGGCGTTGCCCCTCACAACCCCACACCTAGCCTCTCTCTCTTTTGCTTTCACTCCGCCAGAATATGGCTTGCCTTTTTTTTTTTTTTTTCCATAAAGAGAATGGGGAAAATGAAGCTGACCAGAAAAAGAGCCTTCATCTTGAAGGGCTTAAAGGTTTTAAATGCAGCATCCCACCCGTGGGGGTCTTAGCAGGTCCACAGTCCTCACTGGAAACAATAAAACAGAACTGGGAATGGGGGAGGGGGAGGAGGAACACTGGGGAGGGATCTGGAAGCAGAATTTTCTGTCCTCTCTCCTCTCCTCGGATCCTTTCTTCTTGGTCCCATAGGGGTCTCTGCCGGGGTGGGAGAATGATCCTGGAAAATGTGCAGAGACTCTCTTGAAAGCCAAAATGGGGGGTGAGGGAAAGCATGTGTTCTGGGGTCTGTCCTACTCTAAAGGGAGATTGTAGTAAAACTCCTCATGGGGTGAGACTGTATAAAAGAGAGAAAATGAAAACAGAGGAGTGAGGAAAGGCAACTTAGAAAAACCAACCCGCATTCATATGAGAGAATGAATCATGAGAAAAAATTCAGGCAAGTAACTGCTTAGCTTGACTCCACTTTCCCTCATCCTAAGGGGAAGGGTCCACTGTGTTTATGCCTGTCATCACTATGATTCAATCAACCAGTTGACTGTTCTGGTGTAATGAAGTCAAGGCTTGGGAACAGAGGCAGAGTCACCAAAATACAATAACAATGGAGCCCAAGTTGGTCTAAAAAAGGATTTCAGGAAACAGTAGGAGCAAGTGCCGCTCCGAGTCTTTCACCCGTGTTAATCCAGCGGATTCACACACCAGCCCTCACACACTCAGCCCGCCTATCAGCATGCTCAATTTTCACGTGGGAAAACGAAGAGAAGAGAAGTGATTTGCCTGCAGTGAAACACTGTAAAGAGAAGAACCCGGTCTCAAACCTAAGCAGCTGATTCCAGAGTCTGTGTTCTGATCCATGACCCTGTACTCTTCCTCCAAGCCAGCTCGTGAAGAACAGAGGAGACAAATCCCAAGGCTGCTTTCTAATAACCTGGAGGGAGAGCAGCAAGAAAGAGAACAGAGACTTGGATAGTTGACTGTGTGGACGGGCAGAAGACAGTCTCCGAGGGGATGGAAAGCGAGAACGCACTGCACCTCGGATAAGGAAAAGCAGGCACAAGACAGCACCCTTAGGAAGCTCTAAAAGGCGATGGGGTCCAAGCCTTTCTCCTGTCACCAAACTAAATCCTCTGGGGTCCTCTTGTAAACCTTGTTTATAGGAACAGAACAAGAAATTATTCTCTTTCTTTCCTCCTTCACAGACTGGAAAAGTCAAGTTCTATAGAAGGAAAGAATCAAGCATTTGGATTTTAAGTTGCCACCATCGGAACGAGCAGGAACAGTCTAGAAATCTCCTCCTGTGAGTCAGTAATAGAAGCACATTTAAAATCTCGTGTGCAAATTCCTGGCACCTTCAAAGAGAAACAGAAAAACATTTAAGACTCTCAGCCTCTCTTATACTTCAGTAGAAGACTGAAACATTTCCTGGCCTCATGTTTAGCAAGCTCCCTGTTATTTTATTAGGATCACTTGGTTGTATTTGGTCTTTAAAAGTTTCAGGGCTTTCTCCACCAATGACTTAAAAAGTGGAAGTGAGGCCGAAATAGGCTTGTTTGGGAGCTGGAGATGGAAAGGCTAGGCTTCACAGTTACCATGGTTAGGGGTCCTCTAGGCAGCGGGGGTGGGAGGAACTTCCAGAAAGAATTCAAGTAAAGGCGGTGCGTGTGTGTGCTTGCGTGTGTGCACGTGGGTGTACAAGTGTGTGTACGCACGTGGGCAGGGGCAGCTGCTGCCGAGGAAGGAATAGCCTCCCTTGACTATAATTAAGCATCCTCCAGGCTGGGGTGTTTGCTCACAAGGCACGTCTCCTGGGCTCTCAGAGCGCTAGTAATCATGCAAAGTCCTGTGTGCCTCAGAGACCCCAGCTCTCCTTCGCACATGGCCGAAGCCTGGGAAGCCCCACGTCATACCAAGTGACTGATCTCCAAGGATGCGTTCACATGGAAAAAAAAAAAAAATGACAGCACTTGGGAAGTCTCTAGAAGCCACATATCCAAATGCCTGGGGGTGCAGCATCATCAGGAAAAGGGAAAGTCCAGGAGGAGGAGGAAGACGACAGAGAATTAAACTTGCTCCATAGCCTTACGTTTTATAAGGTGCAAACATGGTGCCAGCTATACTTTGCCACCTCACAGTAAATACAGGATTACTAGGCAATTATATTTAAATATTACAGAGTCTCCAAAAAGAATGGCCATGTTCAGGGCAGTTGTTCAATCCCTTGATAACAGTATAGTTTAATGGATAGAAACAACTATACCATTTATTCCTCTTACATAAAACGCTCCCAACCATGTAAGTATGTGATCAATAGCAGGGGTTTCCAGTGGGCAGGCGTGCAGTTGTCCCCAGAACAGCAGCTCCATGAGAAGTAATAAGAGGTAAAATGAGAATCAAAAAAAAAAAAAAAAAAAAAAGGAA
>NW_020174429.1:7758598-7763373 GCF_003031525.2 Neophocaena asiaeorientalis asiaeorientalis | reverse complement strand
AAAAGAGAAAAAAAAAAAAAAAAAAAAAAAAAAAAAAAAAAACGGAAACGAAGTTCTTCAACAGAGCGAAGACCTCAAAGGCTTCTCAGTGCATTTATTTTTATGGTGTACAAGGAACAATGGCAGAGCTAAATCTGGCACTTTTAAGGGATTTGTAAACCGGTTGTAAAATGTTAGCCTGGATTGGATTTTTCCATTCGGATCTGTTGGTAACGGGGATTGGAGCTGTAGGAGGGGTTTGGGTGCGGATGGAGAGAGCGAGCACACTGCAGATGAGAACATTTGTCTTTTGAGTTCTCATTTTTCATGTATCTGAATATTATTGCAGGCAGGTCTGGACCCTTTGCAAATATTAAGTTTACTGAAAAAGATATTCCCAGGGCAGCCACTGTGTACCTTGAGCAACATATCTCAAATTGATTCAATCATTGATTGCTCTTCTGAAAAAAAAAAAGACTGCAAAGCTACTAATAGGTGGTATGAAGGTGGGGGGCTTTAGAACTGGCTAAGAAAGCAGAGGGGAGAAAGGTGACCTGCTCTCTGATGTGCATCATTTCTTCCTAGAGAGGCACGCAACCCCTTGGGGACCATCAGACTGTACTGGTGCCCTATTTCACGAGCAGATAGCTTTTCCCTCCTTGATAATTGCTAACCGTCATTGAGGGTTTCCTATGTTCCAGGCACGGTGCTAGCCATTGTATTTGTCAAATCTTCCCAATCGTCCCATGAAGTATGTAATATCATTATTCCAGGTTATGACACAGAGGGATTTGATGTTTTGTGAAGTTACGTTATGTGGTCAAGGTGACACAATGTTTTAGTGGTAGGGCTGGGATCCGCCCTGTCAATTCACAGCTTTCACTCTTAACCACTACTGCTTCCCTTCCTATCCAATCCAATGATCGATTCCATTTAGGTCACAGGAGGGCAAGAGGGACCATAACATACATGCATCCACCTGGGACTAACCGAGTGCAGTGTTTGCTATCTTACATTTGTGAGCTTATTTAATCGTTTGAAACAGCCTAGGTAAAATGCATTTTCCCTACTGTGTAGAAAAGGAAACTAAAGCTCAGAGAGGTTAAGTCTCACGTCTAGGAGATGGTTCTAAGCCAGCTCAGCTTGATTTCCAACCTCTCCTATTTCTGCTGTAGCAGGCTTCCTCTTACAAGCTAAAGAAGCCAGCTCAGCTAACCATCCAGGACCAATTTGCCTGAGTTTAGATTTGCAATAAGGAAAATGAAAACCTGCCTTTTTGACTTGTATTTTGGGATGTCAGTGAGATACCAGACATTGTGGAATGCTTAATGGAGAAGGTTGATGTGCCTATCAGCTCTGCGTCTGCCTCTCTGGTTAAGATCATGTCCTCATTGGTACTCATAAAGAGCTTCTTCGCTCGTAATATCCATTCTGTCATCCCAATGGTCCGAACTCTATTCATATGTCAAGGCTCAGATCAAGTTTGCCTTGTTCCATGAAGCCTTCCAAGATCGCTCTTGCCATATAAATCCCAATACTCCCTTGATCTCCTGAGGCACCCGGTACCTATACGAGCAGCATATTGTCTGTTATAATGACTCCTGACTCCTCAAAAGCTCCAGGAACTATTCCATATACTTTAAAAAAATATCCTGTATAATTCCTATGATGAAATTGAGTTCACACATGAATACTTGTTGAACTGGGATTGAATTAAGTTGGCCTCGTCGGTGCCCTGAACATAGAGGGTATGGAAAAAAGTAAGAAGAAGAAAAACATGAAATTAGTTAATAGAGTAAGTTGAGAAGAGACTAATGGAGTTGCAGAGAATAAGATAGAGGTTTGGTGGAGGAAAGTAAGTCAGAGAGGGGGCCTGGGAGACTTCCTCAACATCTGGACACAGAACCAATCTGTATTTCCCTAGCTCACTAGTTCTCAATCGGAGTGTACATCAGAGTCACCTGTAAGGCTTCTTGAACCATGCGGCTGCCCCTTCCCCCACTCCACCAGCGATTCTGATTCAGGAGGTCTGTGATATTGCATTTCTGAGTTACCAGGATACACTGTTACCAGTGATCCAAAGTTACCAGTGATCCAAAGACCACTATTTGAGAACCGCAGTGATTCTCCGCCCGGACCGCACATTAGCTACACCTGGGGCGGGGCTTAGATACCAGTGGCCTTCCCCTCACCAGACCTGTGAAATCAGAATCTCTGGGGAGCGGGCTGCTCTAGCCAGCCTGTCACAGAAAAAAATCACACTGTTCTGGAACTGTCTCTTTGCTTCACTGCCTCATCTCTTACAACTGAGATCCTTGAGATGTCCATGGTCTTGTTCTTTTTCTAGGAAGGCATTTGGCAAATAGAAGGAGTTCAATAACTCTTTACTGAAAAGAAAATATTGTGGGTTGGGGTGAGGGGCAGGAAGACTCTGCAGAAATATGGCATGGCAACCAGGGGCCCATCCCTGCCTGAGATTGAGGCAAGAGATTACCTGAAAGGCAAGGCAGACTTCACAGGTGTTTATTTTGTTTTCTTTGAAAATATCATTGTGGTCTCAACATCTAGGACTGTGATCATACAGGTAAACCTAATACACATTCTGTCCATGCTTCCCAAACCAAGGATCATACAATCAAATCAAATGCATACAGAATTGTGCAGGTAATACAAATGAGCAGAGTTGGACTGACACAAGATTCATGGAAGACTGCAACCAAATGGTCACGTCCTGTCTAGAGTTGGACTAAATCACTGTTAAGTGTTGAGTCAGAGTCCCCTAGTGTGTTATTTATATACCTTCCAGGGAAAACAAGAAAGTCAAAGTCATTGATTTCTCAAATATGTATTGAGCACCTTTAAATGCTTTTTTGAGTATCTATTCTTATTGAGCACCTATAAACACATGCACCAAGCATAGCACCAGGCTATGTACCAGGCTAAGTTCTATCGTTCTTTGCAAATCAATATGGTGGCCATCCCTCCACAGTGCTCACATGACACTAAGTCCACACCTTAACACATGTCAGTTCTCTTATTGAAAGGGCATCTCCTAACCTTCCCACCAATCAGGCCGAGGCATCATTTAGAATCTGAACCAAAATGAATCTTCTCCAGAAATCTTTTCTTCCTGATCAGCCTGGTCCTTATCTGATTGCGTTTTTTCAGCATCTCCCTCAGTAATTAGTACTGGGCCCATGATTACTGCTTTGACTTATTGATGATTGGCCCCAAGATCGCCTCCTATTTATATGTATCCAATTTACCAGACCTTCCACATCTCTCCAACAGTACCTGGTACAGTACATTGTTGTTGCTCAATAAGTGTTTGTTAATGGAGTGAACTGCAAGCTTGTTGGGTGTCCAGTCACTTTTCTTACTTGAATCATCAGGAATGAGTCAGTCAGAGAATACTTTTATGCTCTGGAAAGTGTTTGGAGTAGCTTTCTCTGGAAGCTCAAGGAACACAGGTCTTTGAATTCTGGAAATCTTTCTGCTCCATTGGGAAATGGTCTCTTCAACCATGACTATTCCTTTTTTCGGGATTACTTCCCAAATGCATTCCATTTATGAGTGTGTTCATTTTTCTATTTATTTATTTACTCACTTTTAGTGAGTGTGTTCATTTTTCTCAAACCCTTAGGATATTTTTCATAACGATCTGCATCTTCAAGAGTGAACATTGTCTTTGACACGGACAGTGAATAATTTCTACCTAATTGATATTCCTGGTTGGATATTTAACTTAAAATTACTTCCATAAAATCTGCAACATATTTCTTTTATTGGGTTCTGTCTATACTGACTGCTTTGGGCTAGGTCCACACCCTAAAATTCCAATGGGTGTGAGCCAAAGCTGCAGAGTTTTGCAGATAACAATAATAATGAGCACATTTCAGAAGCGCTAATTACAAACGCGACTGAATTGTGTTCTCATTATAAACGCTACAGGTTTTCTGCCAGGTTGGTACTTCATGACAGTATGTTTTCAAACACCTGT
Source organism: Neophocaena asiaeorientalis asiaeorientalis (assembly GCF_003031525.2). Classification (NCBI taxonomy): domain Eukaryota; kingdom Metazoa; phylum Chordata; class Mammalia; order Artiodactyla; family Phocoenidae; genus Neophocaena; species Neophocaena asiaeorientalis. The sequence goes on along the minus strand of NW_020174429.1, from coordinate 7,759,394 downwards.
TTACCTTTACTATCACTAGATATATTCAAAAAGAGAAACTTTTCGAAGTTGAGATGCATATTAAATTTCATGTGTCTCTGTAAAATTTGGAATCTTTTACCCAGAGTCCTTTACTGCACAAATGGAAGCACAATGAGTAATTATCCATACCTTATGTAGACAAAGAGCACGGAAATTTCAAGAATTCTTTGTTTATCCAATAGAATCCAACAAGAGTTTTCTTTTTCAGGAGGTGGGGGGATGTGCGGAAGAAAAAATAGAATTATCCTGGTAATTATCTTGCATCAAATCAAACTTTACTAAACATAAATCTCTGCTCCGTGGGTGGGAAAGTAAGACTACAAAGGTGAATAAGACACAACTCCTGCATACAATTTATTGAAGCAGATTTCACTGGACACAAATATCATTAGGTGGTAAAGTCCTTGGAGAAGGAAGGTGAAACCAAGAAGGAAAGACTGAGTATGGACTTGAAGATACCAAACAGAGGCCTTAGGGTTAGGATAGGATAGGATGGTATTTTGCTTCTTAATTCAGGTCTAGTAATGTGGTGACAGAATCTTCCCTGGATTAGGAGGCATGAAAACATATTGTTGATGGGCAGCCTTTCAACCTAGCTCCACATGTGGTCAATGTCAGAGATGCTTGCAGAAGGCAGAAGACCAGGGCTTGTTTTTTAAAAACCCCATCTCAGAAGTATGGTGGATCCATTAGACAGTGGTTCTCATTCCTGATTATACATTAGAATCACCTGGGGAGTTTTTAAGGCATACCAATGCCCCACCCCCAGGAAGGG
>NW_020174429.1:7742114-7758583 GCF_003031525.2 Neophocaena asiaeorientalis asiaeorientalis | reverse complement strand
TGGGGGGTGTGTGTGTGAAGCCCAGGCAGAGTGTTTTTTAAAAGCTGCCCAGGTGATTCTGCTGTGAGTAAATGTTGAGAGTTACTGTGTCAAGGAATGGGAAGGTGTTATTAGATTTAGTCAGTATCTTCATAGTTCTTTATTTTTGCCAGTTCGTTGACAATAATCTTTTTGAGTGTCTGTGTGACTCATACAAAGGAGACCAGGATGGAGGTCAGCGTTTCACTACCGGAGTACCCCGTCTTTACTCAGTTTCTGGTTATTTGGCTTTTAAAAAGCAGATCAAGCTTGCAGGAGCTCCAAGGACTTAAAGATGGGACAATTTGAGGATCATAAATCATAATGACTACAATGAGTTGAAACTTATCAGATATATGAAAATTTATGAGTTCATAATGATACTTCAAAAATAAACAACAGGGCTTCCCTGGTGGCGCAGTGGTCGAGAGTCCGCCTGCCGAGGCAGGGGACACGGGTTCGTGCCCCAGTCTGGGAAGATCCCACATGCCGCGGAGCGGCTGGGCCCATGAGCCATGGCCGCTGAGCCTGCGCGTCCAGAGCCTGTGCTCCACAACGGGAGAGGCCACAACAGTGAGAGGCCCGCATACCGCAAAAATAAATAAATAAACAACAAAAAAATCTTTGATGACCATGGAGGTTGCTAGGGTACCAACTCATTTTTCTGAAAATGTATAAATTAAGCAAAAATCTCGAGCATCTCTTCTGTCTTTCCCTACTTGAAAGAGAACTTGGGCTAGACAAATAGATGAGGAAAACAATTCTTCTCTGTATAAAAAAATCTTGTGGACTAAATGGAGAAAACAATGACAGAATTAGAAAATCACCATTTTCCACTCCATAATGAAATAGGGATCTAGGCAACAGTAATCAATGGCCGCTAAAATTATTATTGGAAAGTTGAGGGGGAGCTTTACAATGGATGGATTAGGCAGATGACATATGTATTAGTTTCCTGTGGCTGCTGTGATAAATTATCACAGACTCAGGGCCTTAAAACAACAGTAACTTATGCTCTCATCGCTATGGAGGCCAGAAGTCCAAAGTCAGTTTCGTTGGCTGGAAACAAGGTGTGACAGGGCTGCACTCCCTCTGGAGGCTTTAGAGGGAGAATCTGTTCCTTGCCTCTTCTGTTTTCTGGTGGTTCCCAGTATCCTTTGGTTTGTGGCCACATCACTCTAACCTCTGCCTCCTTAGTCACACTGCTTCCCCCTCTTCTGTGTATGAAAGCTCACCTCTGCTTCCCTCTTACAAAGGCACATGTGACTGCATTTGTATCTCAGCAAGAAAATCCAGGATTCTTATCTAAAGATCCTTAACTGAGTCACATCTACAGAGAACTGCCCCCCCTTTTTTTGGTGCCACATACGATAACACTCATAGGTTCCAGGGATTGAGACAGAGATATCTTTTAGGGGACTCTTTTTCAGCCTATCACAACACTGCACCATCAATCAATCTTAATATTAAGCATTATTCTTACCCTACTCCTCCCCCACCTCCAAATGACTCAATTTAATCAAGAATCTATCTCTAACTATTGATTTATAGGGGATGGGGGAACATATCATATGACACCAAAAGGATATAATCAGCCAAATCCAGCAATTCTTCAAGACAAAAGACTCAATTCTCAATTTCTATAATAAGCATGCCAAACAAAGGAGGGAAATAATTACACATCAAAAGAGATGTAAGAGCATATTAACCATATGTAATCTCCACCGAATCTTGTTTGAATTCTGAATTGAGCAAAACAACTATAAAAAAAAGGCATATTTGAGACAATCAGGAAAAACTGAACACAAATTGATGATATGGAGGAATTGTGGGGGTTTTTTGGGGGGGAATCTGATAATATTGTGGTTGTGTTAAAAGAGAAAAGTTAGATACGCCTACTGAAATAAGTGAAGTGATATGTCTAGAATTAGCTTTAAAATACTGCAGCAACAAATAAATAAACAACAAATTAAAAACAAATAAACAATTTAAAAAAGGAATGGGATACAGCGTGAAGTAAGTCAGAAAGAGAAAAACAAATACCATATGCTAGCACATATATATGGAATCTAAAAAAAAAAAAAAGGTCATGAAGAACCTAGGGGCAAGACGGGAATAAAGACGCAGACCTACTAGAGAATGGATTTGAGGATACAAGAGGGGAAGTGTAAGCTGGAACGAAGTGAGAGAGTGGCATGGACATATATACACTACCAAATGTAAAATAGATAGCTAGTGGGAAGCAGCCGCACAGCACAGGGAGATCAGCTCGGTGCTTTGTGTCCACCTAGAGGGGTGGGATAGGGAGGGGCGGAGGAAGACGCAAGAGGGAAGAGATATGGGGATATATGTATACGTATGGCTGATTTACTTTGTTATAAAGCAGAAACTAACACACCATTGTAAAGCAATTATACTCCAATAAAAATGTTAAAAAAAAAAGGCATGGGAAGGGAAAAGATAAAATAAGAACAGCAGATGTTAATTGTTGAACCATTAAAGCAGCCTTTCTATTTTTATGCATATTTGAAAATTTCCAGAATAATAAGTTTACATTATATATATGTGTGTGTGCGTGTGTGTGTGTGTGTGTGTGTGTGTGTGTGTCATACATATGCCAGTGCAGCACGTCCCCAGTAAGACCAGGTTTAACTGACCATCCTCATGTCTGGCCTCACTGCCTGGAGGAAAGTTCTATGGAGTGGTAACATCCACTTCACCTCTTAGGGCTGTCGTGAGGTAGCAGAGAACTAGATAAGAACAAAGGGCACACAGAAGCTATTCCTGAACCTTCAGTCTGTAGCTTGGCTTTTATAGAAAGATATCCGCCTGGGAACTCATTGATAAGCACTAAAATTTCTGTAAGAGCTTGCGGTCTGTTCACAGATAGCATTCATCACCTCCCCGAATCCTCCAGGATTTGTGTCATTGAGGTAACTCCAAATTAGAATGGGAAAGAGTAGAGTGTGTAAACACAGAAGGCACATAACAGCCAAAAGGAAGAAGCAACCCAAATGTCCATCAGGAAATGAATGGCTAAAACCAAACAACCAGGAACTATCACCACCAGCATCACAACAATAAAAGTTAAGGTCAAATATTTAGAAAATATAAAGAGGTTTAGTTATTAGAAAAGAGATGAATGGCTAAACAAATTGTGATCTAGTCACACAATGGAATATTATTCAGTCATGTAAGGAATGGAGTGCTGATATATACTATGATATGGACAAACCGTGGAAACGTGATGCTAAGTGAAAGAAGCCAGACACAAAGAGTCCCACGTTGCGTGACTCCATTTGCATAAAATATCCAGAATAGGTAAATCTACAGTGAGAGAGAGCAGAGCAGTGATGTTTAGCTGAGTGGAGTGACTGTTTAACGTGTGAGGGGTTTCCTTTTAGGATAATGAAAATGCTTTGGAGCTGGAAGGAGGGGACGGTCACACAACGATGTGAGTGTGCTGAATGCCACTGAACTGTTCACTTTGAAATGGTTTGTTTTATGTTAGTCCAATAAGGTGTTATTTTTAAAAAATTTAAGCAGAAAAATAACGTGATTAGGTTTGTTCTTAAGAAGAGTAACTCTAGGAGCTATGTAAGAACAGATTAAAGATGGACAAGATTAAAGCAGAAGGAATACAGAAAAACATGAGTTTTGGGCAAGATGGATTCAACTGCTTCTCTCCCTTAAAACTTACATCCTGAAACAAGCCCAAAGAAGCCACCCTTAGTGTCTCAACTCTGAAACCCATCTCGTCCCTTTTTGGTATTCCAATGCTTCCGAGAATCACATAGGCTCCCAAGCTTCTAGAAGAGTTCCAGGAGTTGAAGTGTTAATATCCAACATACAGCATATTTTCAGCAAGCATGAAAGATATGATCTTAATATCCTCCTGTTTCCCGATCCTTTGAGAGCCTTATCCAGGAAGAAGGAGAGAGTGTCTACAAAGTAGACAGTGTTTGGGCTTCCGGGTCCCTTGGACCTGAATTTGAATATGAGCATTGTGTGATGTTCTCCTATAAAACAGGTTGTGTGAGGATTACATGAAAGGACAAGTGCCCAGAATACAGTGGGCACACATAAATATTTTTCATTAGTGTATTGAAGTATTCACTTGAACCTAAACTGGGATTCAGACATGATTGTACATATAGAGTGAAATGTTGAGTAAGATTATCCCCAGGGGAGACTGAAGGTCTCTAGGAAAATCATGTATTCTAAGGTAAGAATGAGGTCAGAACGATGCATTAGATTCCAGTAAAAAAAATAATAATAATAAAGTAAAGAGTTTCATATTGCAGGAAGAAATGATTTTAAGTCACTCAAATCTATTTTAAAATCAATCTCATGAACTCACTCCTTGGTTATGGGTGAGGGGAGGCCATAAATAAAACTGAAATAGCTGCTATGCTAAAAATCAAAAACAAGCAAACGACAGTACTGTGTTGATACCCTGAAAACCAGGGGACGACTTTCAAAGCATTTATAATATCAAGCAAGGGTATCACCCAGTCAGAACAGATGCCAGCCATGAACAGCCATGAATTGTGAGGAGCTCAAGGTCATTACCACCAAAAGATACCGTAAAAGGTGAAGAAAAGGCATCCCCTCCATTTGCTGACAATCTCAGGGACCCAGAGCACAGCAGATGCTCACTTCCGTGTTGTTCCCTCTGCAGCCCCGGTGAGAGGCAGCGTCAAGGTTGTGTTGGTTGGTGCCATGGCACGCCTCCATTGCTGGCTGCCACTCCTCTTTGAGCAACTTGGGAGACACGCCTTACAAACTAATTCATACCATTTGCCCCAAATGAAGACCAAGATCCGGGGTTTAGGATTAAGGATTTTTAAGTTGTTAAATTGCAAGGAAGGGTATTTTCTTCTCTTAAAACTAAATGATTTAAATTGAATGCATGGAATAGCTGCATTCTCAGGCGGTGTAATTAGTTAAGACGCGTAACTCTGCAACAGTCGAGCTGCTTTTAAAGGTAAACCCAGAAATGAATGCTGAATTTAAAAATCCAACTGTTTGCTTTCACTTACAGTTTCAAATTAAGATACTGGATAGGATCTTCCATCCATGAGTCAAAGGCAATCCTAAGATAAGGCAGCCAAAAGACCTTATACTCCGGTGTAATCCCTTTTCTAACCCAACATCCTAAGACACTCATACGGTTGGCACTGAATTTAAGCTCCAAATCACTCAAATCAAAAAGAGCTATTCTCAGTCTGTCATCAGGAAGCAAGCTCTCCGAGGTGTATTTTTATCCCAGCCTCATCTAAGTTATGACAACTCACCTGGTTGGTTTCTGCCATTTGAGTAGAGAGAGGCATCAAAGTGACAGGACATCACTCTCTGTGTTCCGTGTGAGGTGTGATGGAGAAGAAAAACAAACCTGGGGGAACAGATGTCAAAGTGTTTCCAAGACATCTCCAGATTGGAGAGATACAGGGCACTGTTTAGGCTTTTTCTTACCCAGGGCTCTTCTGAAGTTGAAACTCCTGCCTCTTCTATAGGCACTTATTTATTTATTTGCCTGATGGTTTATTTATTAACTTTACCACTTTGATCCTGCCTCATCTCTCTATCCTTAGGGTTCCTGAAACGTGCAGCCCTAAAATGCTGTGCTCCTGGTCATTGTCTCGAACCCTGGATTTCTGCACTGAGCACACTCTTCCCATTGCTGAATCACATTAATACTGGGCTGACATGCCTTTCCGGAGACCCAGATCCTTAGGCCACACTGATTTTCCACATTGGAAAATGGTGGAATCTAGTGATTGCTTAATTGAAATAGATTAGATAGGTATAGATATGAATATATAATATATAGTCATGAAATATACTAGCTATACCTATATATGTATATGTTATATCTATATAATATCTATATCTCTCTGTATATTATATATACAGAGAGATGTTACAGCTATCAGGGACCTTCTAATCTACCCATTAGATGACTGTCAAATCTAGCCATCCACCTAATTTCCAGATGAAGTATATGTTTGCAGTCACTGCTGGGATTATTTTCATGACTTTAGATTTCCTGTAATTGCACATGCATTTCAACTTTTTCCATTTTATTTTCTGCTTTCTTACCACACTTTTTCTAGGATCCTTTTTTACTCCTTTTCTAACTTCTTTTGGAGTGATGGAGTTTCCTTTATTCTCATATTTTCCTCTACTGGTTTGGAAGATAGAGGTTTCTATCATTTTAGTTATTATTCTTAAATTTTTAACATGAGTCCTGACCTAATAGGGTCTAAGGTTAATCGATGTTTCTATTCTGCTCTCCTATGGCATGAGCCTTAGAATATTGTACTTTAGCTCTGATCATCCCCTTCCCCCTCCCACTGTACATGCTACTTTGTCCGATATTCAGTTCTACCTTATTTTCAGATCCTACCAAATTATTCATCTTATTACCATTGCTGTCTTACATAATCATTTCTTGCTTATATAAACTCACTTATTTACCAGTTTCTTTGCTCACCATCCTGCATCTCCTTCCTTTGGCGTTTAGATCCCTATTTCCTGAGTCACATCTTTATTCTGTGCATCCAGCACGGGTCTGATAGTGTCAAGCACTCAGTTTTTACCTGATAATCTGTTTCACTCTTATTCATGAGTGATAGTGTAGCTGGATACAAAATCAACAGGTTTGCAGTGATTCCCCTCGGTGCTTTGAAGCCATTGTCTTCCTCATTCTCCTGTTAATGAGAAGGTTACAGTCAGTGTGATTGTTCTGTTAGAAGTGATTTGTCTTTTCTCTCGTTACTCTTAAGATCTTCCACTGGTCTTTGGCATTTTTATAAGCTGTGTCCAGCTATTGCCTAATCCCACTTGGGCCTCCTAAACCTGAGGTTTCATATCTTTCATCAAATCTGCAAGATCCTAAGCCTCATCTCTTCACATGCTTCCTCTGCCCCATTTTATCCTCTCTTTCTGGCACTCTCCTTAGAGCACTCTTTCTCTCCTTTTAAAAATATTTTTCTTGTCCTGATCTCTCCAAGCTACAGTTTGGGAACATCTTTACTGAACTGTTAGGATCCCTTGGTTAAACTATCTGCTGTGCTTTTCACATCAATATGTATATGTTTCCATTTTAGAAATTCAATTTCTTTTCAAAGCTTCCCATTCTTTATTCATACTGTTTTATGCTATTCTGATTTATTTCTTTCCTTAATCACTTTAAACATATTTTAGAATCTCCCTCTAACAGTCTATTACTTGAAGTTCTTTGGGTTCTAATCCTTTTATTTGGCATGTGTGCTATCATCCATTGTGGATTATTTCCTCCCGTGTTTCGTAACTGTGGGTTGGGCATGCATCTTCGGCTCCCCTGCAACCCATCCCACCCCAGGATAACAGTGATGTCATGCTCAGGTCTTTAGTACTTCTTGTTTGGGCTGAAGTTTCTCTCACTCTCCTTACTTCTCTAAAACCTCAGCTGTGTATTTAGAAACATGTTTATCAATTTTTTGTCCACCTTTCAGGGGTATTTTTTTTCCCATTTCTTTTTGTATTTTATTTTACTTTTTTTTAACATCTTTATTGGGGTATAGTTGCTTTACAATGTTGTGTTGGTTTCTGCTGTATAACAAAGTGAATCAGGTATATGTATGCATATACCCCCATATCCCCTCCCTCTTGCATCTCTTCGTAGTGAGGTGGATGGGGTCTTTTTTTAGCAAGAATTTCTTCAGGTTATCTAATCCAACTGTTGCCAGAAGCAGATGTCACATTCCCAAGAATTAAAATGACAAGGACAGGAAGACATGATCTAGAATGAAATTAACTAACGAACTAACTAGAATACACACATTGTTGGCCCTTCCCAGAGCTCTTTGTCTGGCTTACTTGTATTCATTCTTCAAGCCTCCACCTAGACAGTAAGAAAACCAGTCAGTTCTTGTTTCTATTCCCACTACTCCGTCTACTTCTCCTGTCATAACTCTCACCATGCTTTACCGGAATCATTTGTCTCCTGTCTTTCCAAGGAGGAAGGGAGACCGAAAAGGAACAAACATAAAAATGTTTTTGTGAATAACACACACAAGTGATGATAAACACTATGGGGAAAAATAAAGCCTGGTGAGGAGATGGAGAGTGATGGAATGAGATGAGCTCTGGCAACTTGACCAGAGACCTGAGCGAGATGAGGGAGCAAAGCAGGGGGGTATCTGGGCAGGGGTTAAGGGAGCAAAGCCCCCTTCAGTGCTGCAGGCACTGTGTTTGGGAAGAAGTCAGTGAGGGAGAGGGGTGGGCAACAGGGACGAGGGGAAGCCAGGAAAGACAGCACAGGAAGGACCTGGAGTTCTCTTAAGAGTGAGGTTTGATGCCCCGGAGGGTTTTGCATGATCTGGCTACATTTCAGAAGACTACCACCGATGAATCATGAGTAACAGGAGTGGAAACAGGGAGACCCAATTAGGAAACTGATGCAATTGTTTAGGCAAATAAAGGATGGTGGCTTGAGTAGAACAATAACTGCAGGAGTGGTGAGAAGTGATTGGTTCTGGATTAACTTTAAGCGCAGAGTCCAGTGGATTTGCTGACTGCATCACTCTAGCTTTGTATTTGTAGATTGACTGAATGAAGTTGTGAATAAGTGAATGAATGCATTACGTCCAGGTCCTCTTTGACACCATTTACATTGTTGAAATGGAAATCGTATGTTTTGCTGGTGCGGTTAAAGTGGGCCTAAGTTAAATATTGTTACCCATGCTTTCTAAGTACTAGATCTCCTGCTTTCTGGCCCAGCACTTTTATTTACTTGTTTGTTTATTATTTTTACAGATTTTAGATCTGTTGTCCATCCTCTGCTAGAATTTGGAATTGCTCTATGTCAGCTCTCTGACTGACACTCAAGTAGGCCATTGGTAAATCTGCCTCAGTCATACATTTGTTCTGAAATCCTTATTTATGTTTTCAAGAAAAATGTATTTGGCCAAACAAACATTTTGGTTTCAGAATGAACACTGCACAGTTCTCATTTTATTGTCAGTTTGTTTCAGGACGATGTTCAACAGGGTTGACTGGTAAAGTTCACTGCTCAATAAAAGACATCAAGACACATCTTCCAAACGACTGGCCTTTCAAAACAATACGGTGACTATTTAAATGTTACCGTGGACATACCTACTATAGCTTTTAACAGATTTCAATGAAATTTAACAGTGACAGAGATAAATGTCTTAAATGAACCTGTAAATTCATTGATAATTTTCTAATCAATCCTACTTTTATTATCTTTTGAAACTTTAATTAAAATTTTAATTAATGCCATTTATGAACCACAATAATGTCTTCTAATTATGGGATTATACCAAGTGAAGTCTGCTGTTCACACAACTACTGGTTAAGATACCCCAAATCACCAAGGATACATTATCTTTTCTCTATAATGTACATCACACAGAAAAGTGCCCTTGCGATTAGTGCTCTTTATGCTTCATATAGTACATTAGCAGAATCTCAAGTGCTGACACTATAATTAGTGTATGGCTCTATAAGCCGTGCCAAGCAAATCAGTGCCGAACGTGCCTGGCTTTCATGGTGGCAACTTCAGAGAAGACACAAGTTAGTTAAAGGATGCTATTCAGAGGAAAACTCACAACATCTTGGGTTGGAAGGAACTCGAAAGACTGTCTGTTTCCAGCCCTCCATCCACCTTAGACTTTACTTGATTTGTAACGGCAAGTCCTTTTGCTACACCAATCTTAATAACACATTTTGATTCCGACAGTCTGCTGGACTCTGCACTGGGGTGAATCTGGAGACAGTTAAGCAGAATCTACCCGTCTCTAAGTTTTCCACAGGTTGCCTGCATTTGGTACTTGGCTCCCCCAACAAAGCCAAACAAGACCTCTAAGACTTCATCTCACTTCAGAAGAACATTAAGGATAGGGTGCAGGTTTTGTGCTGCACTCAGTCTGGGTTGGAGAGGTAGGGCAAGGATGGCGAGACCATCTCTAGCATACATTAACAGACCCCTTCTTCCAGGATCACGCCCCGTGAAAGCAAGTGAGTCTTCTGCTCTGTCCTTGAGAGAAATGGAGTGGCCTCGGCCACAGCACATTTTCTTCCCTGTGCAAAACATTCTACCACTCTGGTACTCTGAACAGAGTTCTGAAGCATGTTTTCTCTCTCCCTCCTTCTATCCACCCTGCATTACAGCGTTGCCGCTTACCACTTCACAGCAGTTAACTTTCCATCCAGAGAAAGCTTGCCCTAAACCAGGCTGTCATTCGTAACAATAATCACTGTGTCAGCCTTTGGTTAATGATCCTAGTAGCTAACCTTCATTCCATGCTAATCAGAGCATGATATTACATCACTGAATTTCACGGTACCCCATGAGGTAGGTGGCACTGATATCCCCTTTCTACAGATGAAGGCGTGGAGATTCAGAGTTTGAGACTCGTCCAAGTTCCTACCACCGGTCGGCTCTGGAGCCAGAATTCAAATCAGGTGTCTGATTCCTACTCCAGTTATTTAACCCCCAATGAAGCCACATTCGATTGCCCCAGGACAACGGCGATGGTTACACCGAGAGCACGCGCACCTGCCCACACACCTGGCGCAAGTTCTTGGCATTCCAGACACCCCTTAAGGCACAGGCCTATGTCAACAAGAGTGTTCTAGAGGAGCGGAGGTTATCTGGGAATCTGGCTGCCAGTATTTGTGCTCTGATCTGCCCCACTCCGTGCAACAACATAGACCCGACTTTCTTGAAGCCGCCAGCAGAGCAGGGCGGCCAAGACTAACAAGTGTAGGCACTGTGCAGGGTACGGGGGTGCATGAATAGCACCATTCTTTGCTGGCCAACACTGGCCCCATTGTTTCAGGCAATGAATAGAGCTGTGTGGGAAAAAAAAATTCACACACGAAGCAAAAAGCAGCAAAATTTGTCTCTTTGTGATGGTTTCAAGGCCGGGTGAAAAAGTCATTCTTCACCTGGTGCTCTTTTACATACTCTTTCACAGACAGAAAGCCCTTTCTGGCAAGGGGAGAGGCTTTCTCTAAAAAATTAAAAAGTTACAGGTCACAGTGCAGGTGAGAGCACCAGGAATCGACCTCGAAGCTGAACTGCGTTCATTCATTCCAACGTGAGGGGGAGGGAGAGGGATGGGGCCTCATTTGGACTTAGCGTAGTTGAGCTGCTTTCCCACAATCATCTTGATCTATTCAAGACGGGCAGGTTTTGCCTGCACGTTCCTCGATGACAGAGGGAAAGCTAAGCACAGGGCATTAACTACTGTATACGATCAGGCTCTCATTTCAAGGTAAATAATTGCCAAACTTCTAGTTTCCTTCCAGGGTTAGGCTCAACGGGTCCCAGAACCACTTCTGGGGTTGCCTTGCTGGGCTGCAGTAATGACAACCAAGGGGTCTATTCCTATCGCTGTCCCGTGAGCACCGTTAGATGAAATCAGAGACCCACAAACCACTACATTAATTTAACTTCTACATGTGGAAAATGGATTCCTCTCTTAAGATCAGGCACTAACATAGTTCTCTACAGGCTGGTGTCTTCTCTGAGAATCCCCTTCTCATCCTCAAACTATCTGTCAAATCACCACTGCAAACAGATATCCTGTGATACAAATAATCCTTAATAGAGTGCTGAATAAATGATTATTTTTTTCTACCCTGGTGTCATACAGTTTGGTGAATTCAGTTGCCCCAAAATTGATATCCCTGTTTTTGTAAAACTTTCAGAAGCAGCCTAATACAGTGACAGAAGCATGCCTGGGCTTCAGATGCCAACTGATTGAAATCCCGGCCTACAGAGTATCTTCGAAGGGTGACTATGTGCTGGGTTGTCCTGGAAAGACCTCATTTATACTTGATGTCCTGGTATAACTGTGACTATTACCTTCTTTTGCTCAAAAGTGTGTCCTGTTCAACTGATAGATGCTAAGGTCACCCTCTGGTTATGTCACTTTAGGCAAGCAACTTAACTTCAGTCAGCCTTGCTTTCCTCATTTATTAAATTAAAACAATACCGTCTACCTCCGAGGATTAGTGTTAGCGAGAATATATGTGTATATCCCTGATCATTGTCAAGGCATAGCGGGGACTCAGTAAAGGGTGGCTATAGTTACTATTTCCTCTGGAGAAAGTGCTGCAGTAAAGTTAAAAAAAAAAAAAAGGTAAAAAAGTAAAAGTAACAAAAAAAAAATTGAGGGAATGACATTGAGTCATCAAGGTTTTATTTTGCCAAGTAAGACTTAAGAGGAAACTATATGTCACCAATTACACACATCTTTTCATGAAAGACAGGTTATTTTAAAAGCTGAAAATGGAGGAAAGAAAATCTTAGAATAAAAGACAGTCCATTTAACTTAAGGTACTTACGATTATTTTTAAAAACATGATATCTTTTGAATGCGATGAGAATACGTTGGTCCAAAATATGCTACTTTGACATAGGATTATTTTGAGCTGAAGGCAATTGAGAATCAACAGATCCAGGAAAAATTCTCTGCCTTTACCTTATCTGCCTAAAAAGAAGGAATACATTTTCTTGTGAGGAAGATCGTCCCCACCCCAACCAAGGATAGAAGAAAGGTTCATCATTGAAGGCGGGGAGTCAACAGCAAGACGAGTTTGCATCAACAGACCTTACTTTAAAGTCAAACAGACTTTAACTTCCATTACGGTTCCCCCAGATATTTCCTAGCCACTTCCCCGCAGCTTATTGTCCCTAGAAGCCCAAACTTTCTTTATTTTTGTTAAGAAGGTATATAAGCCCTTGGGTCCAGTTGCTTCTTTAGTTTCACTTCTTTTCTGTGAACTCTCATGAACATAAATATTAATATAAATTATGTGCCTGTTCTCCTGTGAAACTGTCTTTTGTAGTTTAATTCACAGGTCCTCACTTACTAAATCTAAGAGGGTAGAGGAGAAGTTTTTCCTCCTGACACTTCCTTATCTCTGTAGGCAGCAGCCCTGTGAATGCTAAAAGACTCATAATGGTCCAAAGTCAGAAAGCTGGGGAAACAGGTAAAGCCGGGCAATCTGTCCTGTTCTGCATCCTGACCATCCAGTGTCATCTCACTCCCATGCTTCCCAAACGTTATTTCCAACATTTGGCAGCTTCATGATATTAAGCATTCTTCACTCTTTCAGCCCAGTGCTCAGCAGGCTATGGGTGCATTAAAAAGATGCGGCTGGGGCTTCCCTGGTGGCGCAGTGGTTGAGAGCCCGCCTGCCGATGCAGGGGACGCGGGTTCGTGCCCCAGTCCGGGAAGATCCCACATGCCGCGGAGCGGCTGGGCCCATGAGCCATGGCCGCTGAGCCTGTGCGTCCGGAGCCTGTGCTCCGCAATGGGAGAGGCCACAGCAGTGAGCGGCCTGCGTACTGCGAAAAAAAAGAAAAAAAAATGTGGCTGATTTCCAACTTCATGTCTTCTTAGGTAAAACTTTTTATTTTACCAGCTTACTTACACATGGTTGTTACTCCAATTCACCTGTGTGTTTTGGACGTTAATGGATATCCCAATCAATATAGGAAAAATTTAGGTGATTCAATACAGAAATGAACAGAGGCTCTGCATCGTGCCTATAAGGAAAGTAGCTGCCATGCTTCATGGATTCACCTTTAGCGGTTTTGGTATCATATGGCTTAGTTTGGCTTTCAATCTGTACATAATTCAGAAGCAGAAACTCTTTTGTTTTTTCCTTTAGCTTTCTAAAACATTCACCTTTGATAAAAAGTTGGGGAAAATTGACCCAAGCATTGTACATGGCTTCAAGAAAGGAATGAGGACATCTCCAAGAGGTCTCCCCACCTCCATTCCATTTTTTTCTCTGAATGCCAGTTAATACCTACGACGACTTTCCCAGCATTTAACCCAGCAATGCTTTTAAAGATTTAATATTACCTTCTTTTCCCTCAAATGATATTTGCATAAGCCATAATTAAGTTTTTGGAGTCTTATTAAAAAAAAAAAAAAAACCTACTGAAAGAAATAAAGCAGTGAGGCCAAACACTGTAAATTGGAGTAGCTAATCACACAAAACTGATAATAGCTTCCAATCTGCAAAGTCAAAGTTTACTTATATTTCCTGAATATTATGACTATTAATATTTTAAGATCTGTTCATACTAAGATATATCTTTGCTTTCTAATTTGCTCTTCCATTCAAAATGTTCTTTAACGAGGAAAATCTTGTAACCCAATATCACAATCAAGCTACTGAACTTCTAAACTGAAGCCAGGTTCTTTTTAAGCACCTCATTTTCAAACATCAGGAGATGAAAAAGCACTTATTCTAAGATGCAAATTTTTAATTGTTTAGGAAAGTCGAAGCTTCTTTGGACCTGAAATACCAATATGAAATGTCCTTCAACAAATATGAATCTTTTGAAAAGATGCAAATTCATCATTATGGCTTTAACTCTACCGTTAATTTTCTATTTAATACAAAATATTACATTTCATTATGTTACCATCTTACATCTTGCTTTATCGAAGTCCTCAGCAACTTAACAAATTCTTTAAGGAATGGAAATGTGCAATTTGAGCTGTGCCTAAAACAGAACTCACCCAAGTCTGTAACCACACAATTCCTGTCACATGAGGTTGATAAGCAAATGACAAGAGAACTGTGCATTTCAGCAACATTTATTTTGATCAGTCCTCTGTGACCGGAATGTGTTCTGCAGGGCTTCACAATGTTCATTAGATAATTTAAATCAGAAGGGTAGGAGGGGTGGGCAAGCGACCAGGATACATGTAAAACACATAAATAATGAAGGAAAACCTTAGCAGTTGAGGCAAGATGACTGCCCTTGGACTTGGTCCCATTAAAGTCTTCCTAAAACAATATTTTCTCAGAAATTTGGACAAAAACTTGCAATCGTGGCTTCTTTTTGAAGGTGACAGTTGTTTTCAATATTTTATACAACCAAAGGATAAAATGACAGAAACTTTAAATTAAACCTTAGCATGCTACCAAACTAAAGCTTTTTGTGCAGAGCTAGTCTGGGAATAGCCCTGCAGACATTTCTTTCCTTGCCCTCCACCCTTTTTTTTCTCTCAACTTAACAAATGTTTGCTTTCAATTTGTTTTTGACAATGGAATTTAATAAACTCTTTTACCTAGTTAAGATTTACAAAAGTGTTTCTCCCCCCACTTATCTCATTTAGAGAATATATAATTTGCACAATGGTAAGACAGGGGCATTTTCATTCTTGCCTTTCAAGCACTTCCATTCCAATTTTCATGGTAATAGTAAGTGCACTTAACAACAATGGTCCATTGATCCAGCGTGTCTCCTACCTGCCCTGGAGCAACTGGGAAATTGTTAACCATAGAAGCTACAAAACAGATAAGGGAATCGACCATTAGTGTAAAAGCGCTGCCTATAATGGTTTCAATAATAATTAATATGCAGGATAGCTAGTCCTGTCACACACCATTTCAGACTAGAATTGCATCTGTCAGTCCAAATCCTGACTCCATTCGGGGCATCTAGCACTGAATCTAGTTAGACAGCTAACTGAATTAAAACAAAAATCTACAGATGCATGATAAATGCACAGGATGCTATGTCACACATGAATGACTCCTGTACAGGCCAAATGACAGATGTATTTCCGCGACTCCAGGCCAGGCTCCAGCTCAAACCACTCCTCATTTATCAATAATTGGGCCTTAATTTCATTTGGCAGTGGTGGAGCAGCGTGCCCAGCTTCCTCTCCAATAGAGGAACACTAATTAGACTTTTTTGGGGGCGGGGGGTTGGGGGGGCAGGAGCCAATCTTTTGATTTTATTTTAAATACTTAAGGATAAGCAAACTTAGAGCTTGTCCTTTGGGAAGGAAGGGTCTGTTTCACCCGCAGCTCATTATGAGTGATAATATATTGCAACGGGAACTCTTCAATTATTAGTGTTCCAATTTGATAAAGATGAGAAACATAGAAGAAGCCAAGTGGAAAAAGAAATATGAGGATGGACCGAGCTTATGCATCAAGTGTCTTAAAGCACTCTTCTTACTCTTTGCTGAGTTTTACTTCGATTCTTAGGTCTGCGTTTGTGTTTGTGTTGTGTGTGTGTGTGTGTGTGCGTGTGAGAGAGACAGAGATTCACAAACATCTTACATGGAATGGCAATATAAGAGGGAAATTATAGAACAATTCTTGCAATTGTAAACAGAGGAAATTATTAGGATTATTTTTTCAGGTTATCATGTGAATTTTCAGACTAATTTTAATGTGCTTGCTTTTCTTTTAGGTGAATTCATTGTAATTGTTAGTAAAATGCCCGAGAGTTCCTAAAAGGGTTAGTGGTCTCCACTACCATCCAAGTAGGAAAAACCTCTCCCCCAAAGGGTTTCCAATCATGTGTGTAAGAGAACACACCAAGTCCCTACTGTCTCATATAAACCAGCCCCAGAAGGACCAAAGATACATGGAAATATCTGTATACTGGA
>NW_020174429.1:7721671-7742055 GCF_003031525.2 Neophocaena asiaeorientalis asiaeorientalis | reverse complement strand
TTATAGCTACATCACGGGGATTAACATTCCTCTCGCAACGCCCACAGAGTCCAAGTGTTCATCATTCCCTTTTTTAAGCAAAGGGAAAACTGGTATGGCATGGCAGGTCATGGGCTCTGGCGTTCCCCCTGGGTGGACCTTTCTCTATTGAAGGAGTTGTTGCTGGTTACTCATTGGGATTGAAAATTGGCTGTGCTTTTCAGATTCTCTTGAGCTTCTTGCCTCTCCTTCCAAACACCACCCCACAATGAGTGACAAATGGGGGCCCTGCTTCTCCCTCAACTTCCAAGCACGAGCTTCTTGTCAGCAGGGAGCCCTATTGATCCACTCTTGAGGTTTTGCTCTTCCCTGCCACTCAGACGCTCTTCAATACCATGTGTATTATTCTTCACTGGCATAGGTGACTGCGTCGATGCTGTCCTGAGGACTGATTGCTATGCCCAGATGATCTGTTGAAGTTGGCTGCCTGATCCAACATACAGCATAATCGAAGAGAACGAGGAACAGAATCCACTCCGGTTTCACCCCAGTAACTATGCCAAATTCAACAGAGAGCCCTCCATATGGTCTAACACAAGTGAGGTAATGTGGACATTATGCCATAATAAATGAAGTCTCATAGGTTTCAATGGCTCAGAGTAGCTCTCAGGAATCTCTCCTAGCAACTCATGGGAAACTGAGCAGCATGCCATAAACGGGACAGCCATAAATAACTTTGCAACTCAGCCACCAGGGGTGTGGTGAAATGCTGTGCTTGCATTATCCACTGTAAACACTGACAGGCATGGTAGCGCGTCGGCCATTTTGTAAGCAGGCTCCCCTGCAGAACGCAGGGGCACTGAAGGATTGGCATCGTACTTGGGAAAGATCCGAAAGCTTAAGGAATTGCGAGGACTAATCTCTAGAAAATGTGCTATTTGTAATTCCAGAGTAACAAGATTCTTAAAGACTGTTGGTACTTGTACTTCTAGGAGATATTCAGTGAGGAAGAGAAAATAGAGTATTCATATGGTATGTTGTATTATTACCTAAAACATCCATTGACCCTCCCTGTGGGAGGATTCTACCCCATTGACATTAAGCTTGGCCACATGATCTGACCAGTGAAATGCGACCGAATGTGTCACATGTCCATTCTCAGCGTAACCTTTAAGAGCCATCATGTGATTCTGCCATGAGGCCACTAATATCCCAGAGAGGGGCTGCGCCATCAGCCTGGGTCTTGGAGTGAAGACACGTGAAGCAGTGCCCCGGTCAACCTACGATGAGCATGTCATGTGGGCAGAATCAAACTGTTGCTGTTGCCAGACACAAAGATTTGAGGATAATTTATGACTGCAGAATAATTTACCTTAAGATGGCTGATAAAGATCACTGCACAAGTTTAAGATAATATGGACTATTTCGTTCTAATTACTTTAACATGCATATTTCACATTGGCAACCCATGAACCTGAACAAACGATGATAAGAGGATTGGTTTTCTGTGAGAGATATATATATACATCCACATATATATACACACACATATATATGCATACACACACACGTACACACTAGTCTCCACTACCATTGACCCTTCTCTTTTATTCGCACATGATTCTTTGGACTGACCTACAGCAGTTTGCAGCCAGCATGTGTCTACCATTACTCTTGCATGTATGGCTGCTGGTGTGTCCTTTTCTCCTCCCTGTGTGATCTCCTATTTATGTCTCTAGTACTTGGTTAGCAGTCTCTCTCTCTCCTGGCTCCCTTAAGGAAAGAATTCAGAGGCCTTATGGAGTATTTCAAGGTCTGCTGATCTAGACTAGAGTACATCAGTGCCTGGTACGTGGCAGTAATGTAGTCACATTGAGCTTGCAACCTGTCATGCCCAAAAGGGATTGAATTAGTTGTCCCAAATCCCTCCTGGAAAATGCACACCTGGGGATACTGTACTTGGAAAGAGGCTCCTGGAACTTAGCTTGAGGTCAAGGGTGGAGCAGACTTGGCTAGACGTCTACAGTGGGTAGGGCCATGGTCTCTGGGGATGCAGCCAAGGAACTGGCACCTAAGTGAACACACTGAGCAGAGGGGTGGAGTTCAGGCATAAAGGAGAAACTGGAGACCAGAGCTCAGAGGAGGCTGGGAAAGGGAGGGAACCCCATGTGAGGTTCTCAGGGGCTCTCTAGCTGGGCCCCAGGCATCGTGTAATGTGCTCTTGGTTGCCCTTGGGGATGGAGGTTTCTGTTAAGAACCCAAACCTGCTATACCCCTAATCAGCCCACTGTGTTTACATGTTGACATGAACAAAACTGTTCTCAGCCCTTGCACCACGGAGTATGGCTGTGGTCAGCCTCCAGAAAGGTGAGCCTGGAAAGCAGTAAACAAGACCTATGTTTATCCTTTACTCTCCATGAGGTGTCTGACCTCTGCCATCAGGGTGTTCCTCAGAAGCCTGGAACTCTTCACCATTCCTTGGACCAGGGCCTAACTTTTACACAACAACCTGAGGAAAATGAAGACAATTAAACTAGGTTTTTCCTAAACCTCACATAACTGATTTTGTGTGTATATAAATTTATGCGCTGATGGCTTTGGTCTTTAAATTTACCTTTCTTTTATGTAACATTGAGGATAATACTTGGTCATTTTTCTACTTTAATATCTTTATTTGGTCAAACAAAAAAGTAGTAAGCCAAGTCAGTCTGAATTTTATTTAAACTTTATTGGTGAGTGAAATCAAAAGTCTGGGAACCACTGATCCACACTGTCGCAAGGTTTTAGCTGGATCATTCCCCTGGTCACAGGAGACCTAAGAGAACTTCTGAGATTTACTGCAGACACAAATCTGATGACATTGGGAGGACCTGGGACATGGGGAAGATTAAGTCTGTTCTCTTCTGCATCTAGACGCCCACAGTTGGGAAGATTCTGAACAAGGACAGAACCTCATTTTATCTGGGGCTTTCGAGGACTCTGAGAGAGCATATATGCATATATTTTCCCCTGGAGACTTTGCAAATGGTCTCATAGCTTTTCTTGTGAGAAGATAGATTACTAGAGGGTACTGAATTCTGTAGAAAGTAGAAGTCTAGGTTTTCAGGATCACTTTACTTTTATCAAAAGTAGACCAGTCTGTGCAAGGTTGAAGGTTGTATTTGGCTATCTTCAGGTTCCTCACTGTGCAGCCATGCCCTTGTGAACAACAAAAAAAAACCAAAGAGCATCACTCATCATCCAGCTACACAAGGGTTAGGTCAAAACCCACTGCAGTCATCCACCAGCAGTGCACCCTGAGCAGAATTCAGGATGAGAACCAGGATGAGGCACTCTGTGCTTTGGATAAATGGGTCCCTAGAAAATTAGATGCATGTCTCAGGAAGAATTTCAATGATCCCAGATTCTTGCATTTTCCTATACATAGAACAGCACCATAATCAACTTGAGATATCTGTTTCCTGTGATTAGTAGTAATCTTTTCTCACAATGTATGCTCGACTGCATGCATTTCCTAGCCAAAAATTCATATATATACTGGCTCTTCCCCTACCTCTTTGGAGCAGTTCCTCAGAACTGTCTCCTGTGCCATAGTCCTCAGTAAGACCCTAAACAATACTCAAACCCATAACTCTTATGATGTGTGTTTTTCTTTAACTTGACACCCCTTTCTGGGTAGAGCTTATTCCTAGGTTCCCAATGACTCACATTGTCTACATCTCCTTACGAATATCTGTGCTGGAAAAAAAAAAAAGAATATCTGTGCTGGTTAGGATTCTTTGTCGCTGGTGTGGAAGAGGAAAAATAATTTTCCCTCTACCTTTCTGAATTTTTAGCTGAGACCCCTGTGACCAAAGACAGATCAACAAGAGAAAATAATAAACAAAATTTTATTAACATGTATACCATGTGGGAGAAACCCAGGGAAAAAGGAGTAACTTTCACAGGTGGCTTAGAATTCAGACTTAAATACCATCTGAACCAGGAAAAGGGAGGGCGGATGTAGGCCTCTTAAGGGAGAGTAAATGATTTTTAGAAAGGATGAAAGGGCCCTCAGAAGACCAGATGGGAGATGTGATGATTTGTGACAAAGTCTGTCTGGGTGTGGTGCCTACCTCTTATCTCCTTTCCAGGATAAGAGTCCTTCTTCCTTAGTTGAATATACTCCCAGGGAGGGGATTATGACAGTAGAGTTCCTTCTGAAGGATCTGTCTTCAGGAAGATAAAGGGGATTCACAGA
Organism: Neophocaena asiaeorientalis asiaeorientalis; assembly: GCF_003031525.2. Lineage (NCBI taxonomy): Eukaryota > Metazoa > Chordata > Mammalia > Artiodactyla > Phocoenidae > Neophocaena > Neophocaena asiaeorientalis. The sequence goes on along the minus strand of NW_020174429.1, from coordinate 7,737,836 downwards.
AAGCCTCCCTGCATTTACTGTTTTTCAAGTGCCCACAGCTCAAAATAATCAATATACCAAAGCAGCATATTTTGGGGTGTTGTCCTTCACTAGCAGCAAAAAAACAACTGTGACTACCTTCGATGAAAGGAATTTATTGAAAGGATAAGGTATCCTTCCAATAACTACCATTAGCATAGTTCCTAAAAATCAAAAGCTATGTAGAGAAAATAGACCTTGAAAGATAAGAGTTGTTCTAAGGACCTAAGTCGTGGGAAGTAAGCGACAGTCTTTTCAGCATGCCAGCACTGGGATGAATCAACTCCAATCATTTTTTTTTTTAATTCTTGTCATGCTCTCCATATTTAAATTCCTAATATCCTGGCTAGTGTCATGCACCCATCCTTGTCCTAAGGAGGGCAGGACAGCCTAATGGACGGTTTTATCAGGACTGTAGGCAATGAGAGAGGGGAAGTCCCCAAAAAGGAGGCTGAGGGGCTGTGACCAGAAGGCAAAGGATGGATTCTGCATGGGCAGAACAATGGACGCTTTAGTCTCCAAAGAGAACTTTCTGCTCTGCATTCCAGACTTAGACCTCCAACGGCCCCCCAAATCAAACTGATCCTTAGCAAGATGGTATGTTGTCTAGCAACAAAAACACTCTAAAAACCAATGGCGTGAGGGGCACTTAACTATTTCAGCAAGAATAGCAACTTAAAAATCATTTCATCGTAGTAAAAATTAACACTGCCTAAGGAGAAGATGGAACTGCCTGGGGTTCCATGAGGGAATTTAATAAATCTGATCGGTGACCTTAGTGCAAACCTTTGAATGGTAATAGGAAACAAAATTTTGCCTTCTAATCATATTACCTCTCCCAAATCATTCACCAAGCTGAACATTTTAACTAGCCAAATAATTGTGGCTGAGGCTCATTAGGGCTCCCACCATTTGAGTCGGAGACACCGAAGGAAAAAAAAATGTCATTTTGAAAACTCTCTAGTGATACTTAACTGTCTAGACAATACTCTGAATGTTGTAAGTCTTACATGAAAACTAACATAGCTTTTTATTTCTTATGACCAAACACTCCACAGAGTATCTTATATATCCTAGATCAATATATGCTAGCAAACCTGTTTCTAAATGTGACATTTACAGATGATTGCTGAAAGAAACATCATCCTGGTACTGAAAGAGTTTATCCCATCTCACTTAGTTTTTGATTATTTAAGAATATTTGGATTTCACATTATTTTATAGCATTTTGTGCACTGCCACCAAAAAAAAAAATCTTAATGAGTTTTTAGTGCCATGGGCCTTGTCTTTTTTTTTGTACACATAGCCAATTTAATTTTCAGCACAGTAGAAAAAAGGTTTTTTTTTTCACATTGCAAAAGGGGGAAGACAGTTTTTTAGAATTGGATGCATGACTTTTACAAAAGGGAGTAGGTGCCTTGTTTAAATGTATTTTGATGGAATATGGTAATAGATTAATTAGTTCTGAATTTTCTAGCAAGTTATTTCATACTCACCATTCCTCGTGCAGGTCCCATGAAAGTTAAACAGAAGTTAAAACACATAGTGATAACCTTTGCCTTTGTGCCCTTGATAATCATCTGCTCTCCTTTCTATTGATTATCTTGCCAACCTGTCAGCTCTTAGATGCTTTACGCAGAAAGATGAACATACTGACAGCTAGAAAGTAAGCAGGGAAATGGAGGACAGGGGGTGTTAGCAGGAGTATGACTCTTGTCTCCTACTAATCAATTGAATTCCTCTCGGAGTGCGTGGTTTGAGCTTGGAATGAATCGTTTACAGTCTGCTCAGAAATACGGAGTCATATGGAAAAGCCAGCACACGTTGGATGAACACAAAGATTTCCAAAGCGTTCTGTCTTAAAATTACAAAGGAACAGGAGAGAAAGGGTTTGACTCTTTGCAAAGTTGAAGGTCCACAGGCTTTCACTCTCTTCCTTCCCACCCCATCCATCCCCTTAGCCATTATGGTGTTTCAAAAAGTAGTACATTTACCCAAGATTTGAGAGTCAGGCCAACGTATTTCAGTTCTACTTCTGTTATGACCTTAACCCATGGGAGGTGCTGGGCAAATGACCCAGATTCTCTCAGTCTGAGTTTCCTTGCAGTGGAACTATGAGGATTAAGTGAAATAATACATCAGAACTTTTGGTCCATAGAAAGTGTTCCTTTAGTAGCTTTAAAATTAGCTGACATTTAATGAGAGGCTATATGTCTCAGACACTTTACATGTACTCATTCCAGATATAATCTAAAGAAACTATCATTATCACCACTTAGTGTTGGGGATACCACAGTTCAAAGAGGTTGAGCAATTTAGAAATGAGCTCATATTTTTGGACCCCAAAACCTATACTCTTTCTACTGGGTTATTGGTCATGTGTGATCATAAAGATTTAGAGTTAGTCTGTTGTTCAAGTATTATGAACCCATACCAAAATTGGGAATGCCTGCAAAAAGGTGTTCAAATCCAATGTTCTATGATGAGAAGAAAATTATGAAGGAGGTACACATAGTACCATGATGTATTATGAATTACGTTAGAAGATTCTGCATTCAAAGGGGCCCTGCCACGAAGCTATTGGAAGGATCATGCTGCCTTTTTAGTACCTAACACCATTACTGGGTTCAATCACGAGACTAGATACCATTTAATATTTAGTTAAGTATACTTTTCTTTACTATACTTTACTAATAAAATTTGAGACTCCAAAATGTACATCATGAAAGCAAATTGGAATCTCAGAAAATTAGATCAACCATCAAACTTTCAGAAATATTCTCTATTTACTACTTCGACCACAGGTACTAATGTTACTTTATTATCTGGTATATATGATGCTTCTTAGTACCCTGGGAAAATATTCAATAAGAGAGGCAGGGTGGCATACTGGGAAGTCTACTGGACTTGAAGTCAGGAGATCCCAGGTCCAGTCCTTACTCTCCATGACTTCTAAGGACCTTCATGTCCTTATTTGGAAAGTGGATCCACTCATCTCTAAGGTCTCTTCCAGCTCTGAGACTGTAGGATCTGCAAGAGCTCAGAGGCATGGTAAGGTAGATCATGTACTTGATTTTCTAATCGGACAGGCAACAATGTGCCTAACTCTTAACCATCAAAGACAAATATAGAGGGATGGAAAGCATTCTCTTCCCTGCCCATTCGCACGTACTTGATTGTCATTGCCTGTACAGCCTTTCACAGGGCCCAGCACCCAGCAGGTGCTCCATCAGTGGTCATTGAGAGCCGCTGCTGTTGCCACTGATGATAAAGATCATGATGATTATGATGGTGATGGACTGGAGCAGTGAGGCAAGACCCCAGAAAGCCTGAGAATGTTTCTGCACGTCACACTTTTCCCCTCTACTTCCTCTAAGTTCATTTTTTGCTGGCTAACTGGGGTCCAAGGCTATAATAAAGCAATGAAAGTCATCAAGTGATTCTGTCTAGACTCCAGAAAGGCAGGTATAAACTTGAAAGGTTTTATCTTTCTTCTATAGCTCTACAATTTGGCTCCTTGGCTGGAAGAGGAGAATGTCATGGGTTAAACAGTGCCATTCTGAATTCTCTCAGTAAAAGATAGTTATTGTTTGTTTGTTTGTTCTGTGGGTAGAAGTGTATCTGTATAAATCATAATCCTTTGTGAAAGGTTTCTTTTTAAAAAATTATTCTTGGGAGACTTGTATGTCTTCTTTTCCAGACATTCAGTGTCCAATAGGTACAGAAAGGCCACAGGTTGGACATGGAAGCGTATCTTTACCACTTTATGTTATAGTGGAGGTACTGTCCATGCCAGGATGCCTGGACGCCAGCCTTACTGTATTGCTGAAGTCCTTGCATAAACAATGTTTCGAAACCCTGAATAACCTAGATTTGAGGTTATGTATTGATGCATATATTATTGTATTCCAACGGATTGTGCTAAAGGGAAATGCACTAGGCCAATATCAATTAATTAGTTAGTTAATTAAAAAAAAACCAAAACAGCAATAAACAGAACATTGAGCACAGGGAACTATATTCAATATCCTGTAATAAACCATAATGCAAAAGAATATGAAAAGGACTACACACACACACACACACACACACACACACACACACACAACTGAATCACTTTGCTGTATACCAAAAACTAATACAACACTATAAATCAACTATACTTCAATAAAAAATTTTAAAAAACCAGAAAAAACAGAACATTGAAAGCATTCCCTGCGGACACTTGGAAACACATGGATCAGGGATCCTGGACATCGTTTAGAGAAGTACTCTGGAAGTTCCGTCTAATATAATTTGGGCATTAAAGGAAGTTTGACCTCACAAGACATCTGAGGCAGGTAAGTAATACTTGGAATCAGTTATTTTCTAACAATTTCATGTTAGGAAATATTATATTAGTTTGTATTCTTTGGAGAATTGTATTTAAACTATTCCTGTATATTTCTGCCTCCAAAAAATTGTGTCTCTTCACCCTAGAGATGATATCTTCTCTTTCTTTTGTGTCCCTCAGACAATGAGTAGTTAATGACTACCTTTTGAACACATAATTGAAAGAAGAAATCTCACCAGTTTAAAATTGAGATGCCAAGTCCCTTTTCATATTCCAAATAAATCAGTGTAAGAACTAGAAAAACATTTCTCAACTCACTTAAATCCCATTCTATTTGTTTTTTGCTTCCATTTATCAATTCCAGAAAATATCTGTCATGAGTTCATGAGTCTTGTCTATTTGCTGCTAAATTGCTTTCCTAGTTACCTGTAGCAATGATTATGAGCAGTCTCTGTGGTTCTGAAATAAACTGTATTTCCAGTAAGAATATCATGCTTTTTTGCATAACTGTCTCATAATTTATTGTTGGGCTAATTTTCAAAATTCTTACAGATATTAAGACAGCATAATTTTTGAGACTGCACTGTATTTTATTAGCAAGTCTCAACTCTCTCAGACCTTTCAAAAATAATAGGATAATAACCAATCAACCAAATATTTAGTGAACAGGCTAAGTCTGAAAACCAAGTTTCCTGTATTTCCAGTCCTGGGGCAAACTACTACTTATGTAATATATTCAGAAGCTTTCTCGTAATAAATACTTTAAAGACATAAATCAGAAAATGCTCATTAGAATTAGTGGTGACAACAATATTGCTTGGGATACAAACTGTCCAACCTATTGCCCTATAATCCCTAGCCCTCTATTCTGGTTAGGAAAAAAGTCCTCACTTGTGTTCTTATTGGTTTATAAGTGCTTATTAATGCTGAGAGAATGTTTGCTCCTTACATAACCATTAAGTAACAAGCTCAGTGAAATTATATTTCCAAATTTTCCTTTATTCACAGGTTTTCCTCCCCGTACCTAGTTTTCCAAAGTGATTACAAATGAAAATCATTTCAATACCTTGTTTCCATGCTTTACAAGTGTTCAAAGAAGAGTCAACATTTATTGAGAACCACTGATATACCAGGCACTGTGATTTATAAATACAATCTGAATTAATTGTAATCCTTGAATGAAAGAAAATTGGCGGCAAACAGCAAATGTGATGTGCCATGATTTAAATGCTCTTTTTCTCAGTGGTTTCTTCTTTGCAGTACCTCAGGATAGCAACTAAATTTGAGATTCTTTTCAACTTACATTCTGTTGATGGTAAATGAAAAGGAAAACTTCAACTTACAAACTAAAGGTTTTAGTCCTAAGTGCAAGTATGTTATAACAAACGTTCCTTCAAGAAAGTCTCTAAAAAAGGATTTTCTCCTCAAAGTAGGAAAAATAGGTATCCAGACACATTCAAAGCTGATGGCTCTTATACTGAAGTAGAAAGATTTCAATTTAGAACCTGGAGTTGTCAACTTATTTTGATGTGTTTTTAAGAGAGATTTAGAAGAAACTCATAGAGTTTCTTTGATACACAATGTGGTTTAGACAGAGTTTTGAAGACTTCCGTGTAAATTAACCAAACCCATATAGAATAAATCTTCAAAAAATATACACAAGGTTAAATAATTGGTTTGAACCAAATTAAAAATGTTTGGGACAATATCCGTGACAATTTTCTCCAAGTTCTCCATCCAGCTTTGAGAATTTAAAATCACATTTGAAATTTTATAAAAGTTCTTAAAATTGGTTCATAGTCCTGCCAAAAATCCTATATACTTTCTTTAGCACAGTTTTGGCCTTCCACCATCTTGAACAGAATTCCACTCAATAAATAATCAATCAAGTTGCCCACAGAAGTTGCTTTTTATAATGTGGGCTTCCAGGAAACCTACAGATTTCCATGTTCACATTTTAAACTGATATACATCAGGGGAGAGTGCTTAACAAGATCCTTTCAACCCTACTGCACACTAGATATTGTACAAATATTAACTAAAAATGAATCTTCTACGTAAATGTAAGAGTGAAAACTATAAAACTCTCAGAAGAGAATATAGAAGCAGTCCTTTCTGACCTTACATCAAGTAATGATTTCTTAGACATGACACCAAAAGCATAGGTAACAAAAGAAAAAAATAGGTAAACTGAACTTTGCCAAAATTTTAAAAATTTGTGCTTCAAAAGATGCCATCAATAAACTGAAAAAACAGCCCACAGAATGGGGGAAAACATTTGCAGATCATATGATTTCTAAGGGACTTGTGTCCAGAATATATAAAGAACTCTTACCACTCAACAATAAAAAGAAAATCTAATTTTAAAAAGGGGCCAAGAATTTGAACAGACATTTCTCCAAAGAAGATATATGAATGGCCAATAAGCACATGAAAAGATGCTCAGCATCATTAGTCATGTGATTAGGGGAATGTACATCAAAACCACAAGAGACACCACTTCAAACCTACTAGAATATCTAAAACTAAAAAGACAGATAGTAAGTTTTAGTGACGATGTAGAGAAATGGGCACCTTCATCCACTGCCAGTGGAAATGTAAACTAACACAGCTACTTTGGAAAATAACCTGGCAGTTTCTTAAAATGTTAAACATAGAGTTACCATGTGACCCAGAAATTTCATTCCTCAGTATATACCCAAGAGAACTGAAAACCTGTCTACACAAAAATCTGTACATAAATGTTCAGAGTAGCATTATGGATAATAGCCCCAAACTAGAAACACCCCAATGTTCATCAATTGATGAGTGGATAAACAAAATACTGTACATCCCTACATGCTACAACATGAATGAACCTTGGAAACATTCCGCTAAGTGAAAGAAGCCTATCACAAAAGACTACATATTGAATGATTCAATTCCATTCATACGAAATACCCAGACTAGACAAATCACAGAAATAAAAAGGACATTAATAAACTTCCAGGAACTGGTGTTAGGGGAGAATGGAGAGTGACTGCCAATGAGCATGGGATGCTGAAGATGTTTTGAAATTAGGTGGTGATGACAGTTGTACAACATAGTAAATACACTAAAATCCACTGAGTGATGTACTTTAAAAAGGTTAATTTTATGGTATGTGAATATTTCAATAAGCTATTTTTTTTTAAAAAGACCCTCTTCTAACAATAGTTCTTTCTATATTGTACATAGAATGAGGGTGAGGGCGAGGGTGGTGGGTTCACAGATTTATACAGACAGCAGTTTTTACAACACTGCCTCTTAGGACAATAAACTGGTTAATTCAGGGCAGAAGGAAGGTGTTTAATCAGTCGAGCGTGATACATGGCATTAATACCATCAACTCGTGGACCAAATGTTCATCTTATAATTGGTTGCCATTGCACTCCAGAGACCCAATCTTTATTTGAAAGTCAATGGAAAGCCTCTATTCTTAACATCTGCTGGGACAGTAGTGAAAGCCTCTGGTACTGCTATTTCCAAGTAGCCCCAAGAGAAGCCGAATCAGATAAATATCAACTTCAATTAGATGACCCTGCATATAGTTCACCCCCTCTCCCCCTCTCAGTTTTAGCTTTCTTTGCATCATTTCCCCATGCAGAATTACACATGCAACCATTGAATTTAAAAGAGACATCCAGTAAGTCAGAATGATAATTTAAATCGTTTGGGGAAAAACTTTTAGTAATTATAATCATTTTTTTAATGAAAATGGTATTTTTATTTTAGATATTATTTTAGACATTTGGTAAAATACTTATGTGAAACTTTGAGGAAAACATAAAGAAACTGAGTTTTCATCAACCCCATCATTCTAAGATTTTATAATTATATATATATACTAAATGTATAGTTCCGGAAGCAAGTCTACAGCATGTGAGACCATACCATACTATGTAACTAGGTGCTGAAATGACCAACTTAATCCAACTTGCCTTGCAAATGTTAGCCACTAAGAGGTAACGGAATAAATCAAGTCCTTCGTTATCTATGAAGACATCATCCTTTGGATAAGTCCCCTAAATGTGGAGTTAGTGTGTGTGAATTTTAACTCATCAAAGCAGGGACGTGAGTGTTCAAGAAAGCCATAGGCACTGTTAGGTCATCTGTATGAGTCAGGAACGCAGCTGTATAGTAAAATCCGGTTGGTCTGTTAATGCAATGCACCTGTGTTTCAGTTTAAGAACCTGTCGTTTGATCTAACGATAATCTATAGAACAAGTCCCAAAAGAACCAAAGATATTTTCCAAGGCTCAGCTACACCTCCCAAATGGGAAGCACAGCTCAAAGAGAAATGCCATAATGAGGGATCCTACATTTTCCCCAACAGCAAGATGTTAAATTCTCCCATTCCCTACTGACGATCGCTGCTCAAATGTTTCCTTCTGAGGTAATTCCCTGGAAGTGTGTATGCACGGCCAGTCTCCACGGCTAACACATACACATACTCAGAACTGGGAAGCATACAGAACAGATCTGAGGTCATTAGAAGCTAAAAATATGGAACCCTCACACTTGCCCCGGAGCAAGTGTTCTCTAGCAGAAGTGTCAAAGGGATTATAATAACATGAACCAAACAGCCAGTCTACTCATTAGTATCTTGTGCTTTATGGATACCAAAAGGACAGATGATTACCTCATGCACTATACTTTCAGAAAGGAAGGGGCTTCATTTTATTTGGTCTTTTGTTTATTCCAGAAGCACTTACCAAGTTCCTTCTGTGTGCCAGGCAGTGGGATGTAAAGATGAATAAGACAATCCTGGCCTCAGGAAGTTCACAGCTGAGTGAGGAAGACAGACATGGGAATAATAATTATAGTGCATTGTCATAAGGGTTTAATAAAGATATGTGCAAGTGGTTATGAGAACAGTGTCTCACATCACTGTGGGTTAGGGACATCTTCCCAGAAGGGATAATGCTGTAATGCAGTTTTGAAGGAAGATCTGGAGATTGCCAGGCAGAACAATGAGCAGGGTACACCCCAGGAAGAGAAAACTGCAGGTACATGTACAGAAGCATGTAGGCAAGAAAGGGCACAAACAGGAACCAAAGGTTGCATGGGGTGGGGGGTGGGTAATAATGCAAATGAGATTGGGAATATGCAAATGAGAGTCAGATTGAAAACTGCCTTGACTTTGCCCAAAGAATTGACACTTTGCTTTGAAATCACTGGGGTACCGTTCAAGGATTTTTAACAGGAGAATGACATAACTAAGGGATTCTTCCCCTTTAGTTTAGTGTCACTTTGTTTTTAAAGTCTACCTTGATGACATGCAGGCTGGGTGAGGATGACATCAGAGGTGGGTGAAAATGAAGGCAAGAGACATTAGGGACAGGGTTCTAGACATTCAGGGAAAAGGTAGTGAGAACAGAAATGAGGCCACAGGAAATGGAATGGAAATAATTGGGTATGTTCAAGAGATAGTTAGGAGTACAATCAACCAGGCCACAGACGTGAAAGAGAGAGAGGAAGGGATTAATTCCAAGAGTTTCCCTGATGAAGGGGATGAATAAATGAAAATGTTTTGGGGAGAAAATAAATTCTGTCGTTGACACGTTGCATTTGAGATATACAAAAAGCCATTGGAAACATGATTCTGGACTTGAGAAAGATGTGTCATTCAAAATGTGCATTTGAGGCCTGATAGCATATTCCAGACATTGGAGTAAATGAAGATGCCCAGGGAATGCTAAGAATAGACAAGCCTAGGGAATATCAATGTGTAAGGAGAAGACAGAGAGAAAGGAGCCAGTGGAGGAGCCTGAAAAGGTACGGTCAGAGAGTTTGAACAGAGGCAGGAGATAGCATTGGACAGAAGCAAGGGAAAGGGGTGGCCTTAAAGCCACAGGAATAGAGAGTGCCAAATAGTGCCAGTGAGTGTTACCTACTCTTGTAGGAAGTGGGAAACTCAGCCAGACAAGGAGGCAATTAAAGTAGATGGAAAGGTAAGGGAATGCTTTTGTTTGGTTTGTTATCTGAAGAGATGGGGAAGGCCAAAGGAAATGGGAGAAGTTGCAGACACTAGGCAGTTGAGAAGAAAAGGTACACAAATCACACAGCCTTAAATATAAAATAAATATATTTTATAAAATATAAAATAGGGCTTCCCTGGTGGCGCAGTGGTTGAGAGTCCGCCTGCCGATGCAGGGGACACGGGTTCGTGCCCCAGTCCGGGAAGATCCCACATGCCGCAGAGCGGCTGGGCCCGTGAGCCATGGCCGCTGAGCCTGCGCGTCCGGAGCCTGTGCTCCGCAACGGGAGAGGCCACAGCAGTGAGAGGCCAGACAATGTTTTAGAAAGACATGAAGTATACGCAACCCTCCTTAGGATGGACTCTGTGTTCCCTCTTCACTTCTATCTCCAAATTAAGTGCCTTTGGAGGTCATCGTGCTGTATCTTCCTTGGATTGATCTTCCCTACTTATTTATAATCATATTTACATGATAATACTGTTACCTATAATGAAGGTTTACGGTAAGGAAGAAATGACTGAAGGCAAGTAGCAGAGTGCCAGTTAGTATTGAAAGCCTCTTGTTTTTATTGCCACGCATCCAATGAATGTCTCTTTCGTAAACCAGCCAAGTTAGCAGCAAGACCATCTTCTACCCTACATTCTCCATGATGGATTGTATGTGCTGGGAAAATGTAGAGATGCTCTCCTCAAGGCTATTTTAAGAACTGTTCTTATAACATGGTTCATCAGGCATTAAACTAGGTAGAATAAATATAAGGAATTTTTCTCGCATGGAGTTCTTTCTACACTGCTGTCAGCTTGGTGAAGAGCACCATAAATCACTGTGACAGCTCTAGTGGCTGCTCTAGAGTTGTTCTGACAAAATGGAGAGTTAGAAATTTGTTTGTGATTCACAAAATACTGTCTCATTTCTACTCCTTGTGGTACTTGTACTCAGATTTGCTAATAACACATATATCCAAGAAGTGGGGAAGGAAGAGAGAGGTTGTGTTAGCAAGGATACATATCCTTTTCTGCATGTGGATGGGGCTAGGTAAGTTAATAGAATAGGAGGTGCCAATGTGATCGAAAACACTTCCCACTAAATAGTATTGATACTACTATTATTAATAGTAATTGATAATACATTTTGGATACTACATTATAGAACATTTTGTATACATCACAACTCTTAGAATTCTCATATCAAATCCTTTTTACACATTTGGACCACATCGTACTTATTGCTTCCTTGATCTGTGTGCAGAAAGAATACTGTTCTCTGATGGGCGCTGCCAGTGTACATGTTGCAGCCCTTACTGTATTCAAATACTAATAATAGCTCACTTTGAGAACTTAAGATGTACCAGACTCTTCTCTAAGCTCTTTATATTAAATCTATGTGAGAAAAATATTATAATCTCCATATTAGGGATGATAAATCTGAGGCACTGAGAGGTCAAGGAACTTTCCCAAGGTCAGGTACCTTATGAGTGGCAGGGGTAATGTCCCCATACATGGATTCTTTCATTTAATTTTCACCATAAGCCATATTAGTACCCTATTAGCTATTAACATCCTCCCATTTTTTATAGATTCAAAAGATGGAGTTTAGAGTTATATAACAGAGACAGAATCAAGTCAGTTTAAAGTGACATTCTGTACATATGGAACTAATAATGATAAACAGGTAGCTTATATAGTATAATTAAGACATTGAAGGCATTTCCACATAATGAATACTTTAGATGACTGACTCTTACACAGTTAATTTCTCAACCATTTATTTGAAAGTTAATTTATTTTGGAAGTGATCTTTCTGTGAAGTATATGTAATTCCTTGATAGTTAACATACTATATAGATTACTTTGGACGTATAAGATAGTTTTATAAACTTCAGTTCTGTTGCTAAAATACAAGGCCCTTAAAGATTCTAGTCCTGCATAGACTAGACTACTCCAGCATACTCTTCTCTTTACTTTCTGCTTCTCATATGCAGACTGATAGTTATTGTTCATAGTCTGCTATGGATTTGAAAATCAAACATTTCAGAATTGTGATTACAGTATAAATAGATGCTCAATAAAGCTTAGGAAAAAATAAATATATATATATATGTATACACATAAATAAATATTTCTAAAAACTCAACAATTCACTACTAGTAAAATTATAAACAAGATGTTGACAAAAGAGCAAATTTTAAAATATTTATACTGAAAGGAGAGAAACTAAGGAAACCTGAATGTCAGAAATTGTTCATCCATTTGACACATATTTGTTGACTGCCTCCAATGAGACAGCCATTGTTATTTTGGTCAATATAAAGTCAACACTTGAAAATGGTTTGAATTTCCTTATGAAAGACATAATATTCATATTGTAATAAAAATAAAATTCAATGATATTGTCTGTGCCAAAGATACTTACGAAGGAAAATACCTTGGCAACTTTGAAAATTAAAGGAAGGTTGAGATATTTCAAGCAAAGGCTAAGAAAAAGTCAGGGAGAAATGGCAAAATCAGGCAAAGCAGAAAAGTCACTGAATAGGATTAATAGGGTAACTCTATATTGATGACAATTATAATATATATAGCAGGAAAAAGAGTTATAAACCATTATATATCATATGATACTGTATCAGGAAACATAAGCGAAACACAACTGTCTTCTACTATCTCACCCCTTAGCACCACTTGGACACAGCAACAAGAGGGAAATCTGCCCCGCGGCGAGGTCAGTGAGTGTGGCCTGTGCCCCACATGACTGGCAAAGCCCAGGAAGACCTGCAACACCCATCCTCCCTTAAGTCAGGCTTCCTGACTATCCTGACCCCACTTTAAACAGTCAGTAGTACAAAGAGCCCTAGCCTGTTCCCAAATAAGCCACATAAAAGAACAGTCTTCAAGAAATCAAACTACAGAGCTGTATGCTCATACATCTAAGAATCACCAAACATTCCAGAAAGGTAACACAAAGAAAGATGTGCTAAACACAACGCATAGAAGAACTTACAATGGAGGAAACAAAGTTAATAAAACAATCAATGCAGGATTTTAATAAAATAAATATATGTATTTTCCTCAGAAGGACTTTAAAGAGTATTGCATCTATAGGAGAAATCATCTATTAGATATCATGGGAATTAAAAACTTGCTTGTTAAAATTTAAACTTAATCCATGGACAAAATAAAATAAGGTGTGTTGCTGGAGAATTAATTAGAGAGAAAATTGAAATAAAGACTTCTCTAAACATAGTACCAAAGAAAAAAAATAAAGGAGAGAAAGAATAATTAAGAGACATGCATGATATATCCAGAAACTTTAACATTGATCTAATAAATCTAGATAGAATAGCAAGAATGAAAAAGAACATTACTAAGCAAATAAAAAGATATTTTCCCCAAATTTAAGAAAGACATGAGTTCTTACATTGAAAGTCTCTACCAAATGTTTAGCAGAATGAATTAAAAGCAAAGAAAACTTCCAAACCTAGTCACAATGTGGTGAATTCGGAAAAACGAAGAAAAAGTCTAAAAAGCTTCCCAAGAGAAAAAAAAAATACAGATTATCCACAGCACAACAGAAATCTGATTTTCATTTGTAATACCAGATGCCGAAAGGAAGTGGGGGAAAGCTCTTCCAGGATGCACAGTAAGGGCATCTGAAAATCCACTCCACTATAAAGGCAATGAGAACACTGGGAAAAAAAGGCATCAAAATCAACATTTTTAGCAATCTAGTTATTAACCAAATGCTTGCTACATTGAGGAGTATTAATTTTTTAAAAGCAGTTGAATCTCAGTAATAACAGTGTGTTAGTTTTGCTATTGTTGATGTAACAAATTACAATAAACTTAGTGGCTTAAAACAACAAAAATTTACTATTTTATTTTTGTAGGTTACAAGTCTGACACAGGGCTCACTGATCTAAAACCCAGGTGTCGATGGGGCTGCATTCCTTTCTGGAGGCTCTAAGGGAGAATCTGTTTCTTTGCCTTTTCCAGCCCACATTCCTCGGCTCATGGCCCCTATTCCATCTTCAAACCCAGCCACACTGCATCTCTCTGACCATTCTTCCATAGTCACATCTCCCTCTGACACAGGTGAGAAAAGTTCTCTGCTTTTCAGGACTCATCTGATTAGGTTGGGCCCAAGCTAGATAACCTAGGATAATTTCCCCATCTCAAGGTCTGTAATCTTAATGACATCTGCAAGGTCCTTTTTGCCATGTAAGATAACATATTCAGAGAATCTAGGGATTAGAGCAGGGACATTCTGCTTAGCACAAACTGAGTTTTGTCATGTTTTAACTTGCTCTGCCCCCATCTCCTTCTCCCCAGCTCCCCAGACCATGGTAGTCTTGAAAATGACCAGCCTCACACTACTATAGATGTAAAAGCCAGCAGCTTAACAGTCACTAAAGAGGGGCAAAACAGATTTGGAACTTCCTCAAAGCTCATCCCCAAATAACTGTCCCTGCTTGGCCTGTCTGGCAGCTCCCTGGAAAAACCCCATTCTCAGGGCTTGTCTTTATTTAAACTAATTCTGATCTCCCTCAGTGAGAACAACTCTATCCCCAGAGCATTGTCAACAACAAGCCGGTGCCTGAGGCAGCGGAACAGCTGGGACAAACAAGAGGCTGACTAAAAAGTGTGAAAGGAAAATATGGGGAAGAAGATGTTTTTACTGGACTTTGAAAAGTTCCAATGTATTCTTGAGACTCTAGAAAGCCACACCCATTTGCAGGGCTATGTGCATGCCCAAGAAAGACCTGCGAGGACTCTAATCTCTCCCTTGGGCTGTCCTTGATGTTGGGAGAGTTCCTGGTTGAAGACACTTAAGAAAATTTCTGTCCAGTCATTAGCTGACCACTAAACTATCCAGCAGAGAATTCACCGGCCATACAAAACAAAGAATATAGACTTTACAGAATTAGTCCAAGAAAGTCACTAAAAAACACAGAGTAGTGGCAACAACAACAATAGACCCGGGGGTGAGGAAAGACTCTGTGTGTGTGTGTGTGTGTGTGTGTGTGTGTGTGTGTGTGATTTTTCAGAATGTCCACTTTAAATTATTTAAAGTGTCCATTTTCCAATCAAAAAATTTGCAAGACACACAAAAAAATAGGAAAGTGTGGCTCTTACTCAGGGAAAATTACATTCAATAGAAATTGTCCCTAAGGAAGCCCAGATGTTAAACTTATTAGACAAAGAGCTTAAATCAGGTATTATAAATATGTTCAAAGAACTAGAGGAAATCATGTCTAAAGAAAAGAAGGAAAGTATAAGAATGATGTTTCACCAAATAGAGAATATGAACAATGAGATAGAAACTGTTAAAAAGAACCAAATAGAAACTGTGGAACTGAAAAGCACAATAATTGAAGCCAAAAATTCACTAAATGAACTTGACAGTAGAATTGACCTGGCAGAAGAAAGAATCGCCAAACTTAAACACAAGTCAACATACACATAGTGGGAGTCCCAGAAGGACAAGAAAGAAAAAAAAGGGACAAAAATAATATTTGAAGAAATAATGGCCAAAAATTCCTAGTCTGAAGAAACACATTAACCTACATATTCAAGAAACTAAACAAACTTAAAGCAGGGTATATCCAAAGAGATTCATGTCTAGACAACTCACGATCAAAAGACAGAGACAGGGCTTCCCTGGTGGCGCAGTGGTTGAGAGTCCGCCTGCCGATGCAGGGGACACGGGTTCGTGCCCCGGTCCGGGAAGATCCCACATGCCGCGGAGCGGCTGGGCCCGTGAGCCATGGCCGCTGAGCCTGCGCGTCCGGAGCCTGTGCTCCGCAACGGGAGAGGCCACA
>NW_020174429.1:7712267-7721539 GCF_003031525.2 Neophocaena asiaeorientalis asiaeorientalis | reverse complement strand
AACCCAAAAAAAAAAAAAAAAAAAAAAAAAAGACAGAGACAGAGAATATCTTGAAAGGAGCGAAAGAAAAGCAAATCATCAGAAACCAGGGATCCGTAAAAGGATTCACACTTGGGTCTTTAGCAAAATTTTGTATACTACTGAAATAATGTACTAATCCAATCTATATTGTTTTAAGATGTTTTGTAATCCCTACTAAGAAAATAAGTAAAAAATATATAGCACAAGAAACAATAAGGTAATTAACATGGTACACTAGAATATAGCTATTTAACCCAGAAGAAAGCAGTAATGAAGCGATAGACTAACAAGATATAAACAAGTAGAAAACAAATAGAAAAATGATAGATGGAGGCTTCCCTGGTGGCACAGTGGTTGAGAGTCCGCCTGCCGATGCAGGGGACACGGGTTCGTGCCCCGGTCCGGGAAGATCCCACATGCCGCGGAGCGGCTGGGCCCGTGAGCCACGGCCACTGAGCCTGCGCGTCCAGAGCCTGTGCTCCGCAACGGAAGAGGCCACAGCAGTGAGAGGCCCGTGTACCGAAACAACAACAACAAAAATGATAGATGTAAAATCTACCTTATTAATGATTTTTTTTACATGTAATTCATTTAAATTCCCATAAAAATGCATAGAAAGATAATCACATGACTAAAAGTAAAGGTTAAGTAGTCTTTTGGAAAGAATTCTAATCAGCCTAATAAGGCCTATGAATTGGACTGAAAAACAATTGATACTTTTCAAACATACTTTTCCTCTTGAATCAGAAAAACTTATTCCGGAAAGAAGAGATTCTGGCCTGTCTATGAGGTCCCCTCCCAAGCAGAGACACCCAAGATTTGTTCAAAACAGAACCTAGGCTGCCATTCACTTTTCAATGGACATTGCTCTTTGAAGTCACCAAAAGTTCTTCATCAGTATCTTTATGCTATATCCATGTAAAGGTTGCAGCTTTGAGTAAACAGTACAGCGGGAAGTAACGGAGGACTAATACATTGGCACGTGACCTCTTGGGAGGTCTGGCTCTGCCGTGTGAAGAACTGCAGTTTGAGCTGAAGATGGCGGTCAATGAAGGAAAAGGGCATCCTGGGACTGTAACATGGTAGATAACTGTTGTTTTTGGCGATTGTACCTATTTTTGGAGAATTACATTTCTCCTATCATGTGGAGTCCTGGACAACAAGACAAGTCCCCTGCCCTCCCCCTAGTCAAAGATGACAATCACTCTCTTTCTCGAAGTGTACCCATCCCATTGTAAAGCATCATTGGGAGCTCCCACTGAGGTATCCACATGTGCCTGGTTCCTGGCCTTTTCAGAGCCTCGTTCTCCAAACTGAACTATATTTATTTAAATTTTTGGTATTTGTTCATCATACATATTTAAAATTTTTCAATTGCATTAAAATATTATGTATCTTGGGCTTCCCTGGTGGCGCACTGGTTGAGAGTCCGCCTGCCGATGCAGGGGACACGGGTTTGTGCCCCGGTCCGGGAAGATCCCACATGCCGCCGAGCGGCTGGGCCCGTGAGCCATGGCCGCTGAGCCTGCGAGTCTGGAGCCTGTGCTCCGCAACGGGAGAGGCCACAACAGTGAGAGGCCCGCGTACCGCAAATAAAAAATATATATATATATACAAAATATGTATCTTGATTACTGAGATTTTTGACACCTTAAATTTGGCATCTGAGAAAACGACCTCACTTACCTCATCCTAGTCCTGGCCTTATCTCCAGCTTTCCCTTTGATCCTGTGAGGAAATTTTTCTTTTTAAAATAACAGAATCTGGAAACCAAAAAACCTTGGTTTATTCAGGAAATAAAAGGATAAAACTCATCTGATATGTCAAAAAAACGCTGCTGCTGCATACCTGGACATTTCAGGATGAATACTATAAAAACTAATAAGATCTCTTAGTAAGGTAGCTGGTCACAAAATATACAAAAATCAATAGTTTTAATATCCCCTGCATCGGCAGGTGGACTCTCAACCACTGCGCCACCAGGGAAGCCCAGCCAGGAAGTTTTTAAAGAATAAAACACCTGCCCTGTCCGATTATAAAGTGAATTATAAAACTATAAAATGTAATAGTGTTTCATAGTATAGCCTTAGTCCTAGAAGAGACAGATCAATGAAACAGATTAGATAGTCGGTAATTAAGCTAATGAGTAGATACAAGAAATTCATGTAAATTAGAAGAGGAATTTCAATTGAGACTGTTGGATTAATAAATATTATTGGAACAACTAGGTAGCCACTCAGAAGAAAGTTAAAATTAGAATTCGGGTCACCCATGCACCAAAACATATACTAGATGGATTAAAAGGTTAAATGTAAAATGTTCAAACACATGTTCAATGTATGGTGACTATTTAATCGAAGCAAGGGTATTATCTAAATAAGAATAAAATAAGATACTTTTGGAAAATATTAGTATATTTAACTACATGATAATATAAAGTATCAATTATCTAATTAACTAAAATGATGTGGAAATGCTAAATAATTCATTAAACAGAGGGGAAAAATGGAAAAGGTTGAATTCTTTCCTTGAAAATAAGCAGTTTTAGGGTCTTATTCTACCAAATTTTAAATAACTGATAATAAATGGATACTAATTCCTATTTAAATAGATGCCTAGATAGAAAAAGGACACTAGAAAAGAAAAGAAAGAATGAATGAATCTCAAATTCAGCATGTCTTTAAAATAAGAATATATGACATAATCTCCCAATAAGTGTCATATCCAAAAATACAAAGGATATTCAAATTACAATTTCTCCTCCTATAACTCAATATTGACAGGGTTTGAGGGGGGAAGTTATGTTAATCTCAGTAGATGCTAAAAAATGGATAAATTTTAAACACTCTTTTCCAGCAATAACTCTCACTGAGCTAAGAATAGAAGAAAAATTCCTTAAAATGAATAAATACAGTGTGATAACAGCTGTTAGTTTCCCCAATCTCTATTCTCTCCTTCTCCCATGATGGCACAAGGTAAAAATCACATTTGTTGGTCAGCAGAAAAGCACAGTTCTTAGCCTCCCTTGCACAAAGGTGTTAGAATTTGGTCAGTGGGATATGAGTGTAAGTCGTGTGGGCCACTTCTGGCCTGTGACCTCAAAAAGGACAGTGCTCCCCCCTACTTCTGCTTTACTCCTTTCCTGGTAACTGGAATACAGACGTGATGGTGGTAGCTGGAATAGCCATGTGAGGGCATGAAACACAAGCTGTGCGTTTCACAGGGCACAGCAGCAATCTAGAATGATACTGAGACCCTGTTGATGGCAGAGATAAGCCACGATACCACTCTGTGCTGCTTACATCCAGACTTAATATGAACCATTATTACCTTGGGTCTTTCTGTTACAGCAGCTAAACCTGCACCCTAAATAATACAATTACCAGAAATCTAAAGCAAACATCATTATATTGTTTTTCAATAATCCTCATTAAAGCTAGATGCCTGCTATTACTGCTACAAATTACTACAATACTAGGAAACTAGCCAATGCAATAGGAAGATGAAAAGAATGAGTAAGGAATGAAAGAAACGAAATTGTCATTATATTCAAGTGTATGACGGTCTATCAACAATTTAGAAAGAATCAACAGTAAAACTATTAAAAATCCCTCCCCAAATTCAATGAAAGGTCCATTTGTAAGTGCCTATACACAAGCAATAAGCAATTTTAAAACGCAGTGGGAAAACAAGATATAATTCATTATCACAACAGAACTTTAAAATACCTTGAAATAAGTCTAACAAAAATTATGCAAGAGGTATATGAAGATAAATATAAAACTTTACTGAGGGAACTTGAAGATGACCTGAGTGAATGAACAGACCAATTTTCCCCAAACAAATGTAAAAGTACACAACAATCCCAATCAAAATTCCCTAAAAATGGCTTTAAAGGAGCTCTACAGTCTGATTTGGGAGAGAAAATACAAAAGATTGGCTGCAAAATTTTTTAAAAATAGCAGTTAAAAGAGACACTCCCTATAAGTTATCAAAATATTATATACAGTAATTAATAAGTTATTTTACAGCTTTAAATCCCATTTACTTATTACAGATAAGTAATTATTTTAATTATTAATACAGTAATTAATATAATGGCACACTAACATAGGAATGGACAAATAGATCCTGGACAAAGTAAAGTCCAAGAATATGTGTGTGTTATACACACACACACACACACACACACACACACTCTTACAACTTTTAGCATATGGTAATGGAGACACTTCCTGAAGGAGACAGACTATTCATTTATTGGAACTGGGACAACTAGATACTCAGAAAGAAAAAACAAACTTAGATTTTTCTCTCACACCACATATAAAAGTCAGATTCTACATAGCTTGAAAGTTTAAACATTTTTAATCTATAAAATGATGAAATAGAAAATTGGAGGAAAATCAGAAGACAAAAATAAAAATTATGACAGATTTTACCACATGAAAATGAATAACTTCTTTACAAGGAAAGATGGTAAAACAATATTAAAAGACAAGGGACAGATTAAGAGAAAATATCTGCAAAATATGTAACAGATGAAGGCTTAATATATGCAATGTATAAAGAGATAAATAAGCCTAATTTAAAATTCAGAATTTGAAGAGATAATTCAAAGAAAAAGAAGTGCAAATGGTCACATACATCAGAAAATATGTTCCACTTCACTAGTAATTAGGAAAATACAAATTAAAACAACACTGAGATTGTATTTTTCACCAGATTGGCAAATATTTTAAATTTCCATAACATCCAGTGTGAGAAAACAGAATTTCTTATTCACTGTTAATAAGAGTGTAAATTAGTGCAGCCTTATTCAAGGACAATTTGGCAGGAACTATCAAAATTATGAATACCCTTTCACCCACATTCTAGGAGCTTAGCCCAGAGAAATACTTGCAAATAAGCACAAAGATATCTTCACAGATTTATTTTTGCATCACTTTTAAATCATAGTAAAAATTTTAAATTGACCCAAATAACCTTCCAGAGAGGAATTTACTGGCATGAAAAGTTTTCCCCTTTCATCTCATTATTTTAAAATGAGAACATAGTCATGTACCTATGCTTTTAAAAACAATACGCAACACAAGGTGATAATATTAATGAAAAAATGAATATGTGCTGTGACCCACCATGTTCTTTGATGATGAGATTAGTCCCCATGAAATTCTTAAGTTGCATATAGTCAGAATTAAACAGCAATAGTAGTTAAGAAATTTGGGGGAGGTAGGGCAAGGAATAGCAACTTTATTTGGAAAGCCAGTACACCAAGAAGATGGTGGACTAGTGTCCCAAAGAACCGTCTTGCTGGGGTTTGATGCTAGTTTCTTTTGTAGAACCAAGAAATTTTTGACAAAGATGAGAACTTAACCCACTAGAGGCTGAAATATATTATAAAATTATATAAGTAAAGTACATAGTATTTAAAAGAAAAATTTACAAGCACACTAATGAAACAAAGTAGAAATTGAATAAAAAAAACTTTGATAGAGCACCAGCTTCATAAGGACAATGGAAGGATCCAGTGGAGAAGGGATATATTAACCTGAAAACTAATGTGGAATTTGGTTAGATATTTGCTGGATGGGTTATGTGAAATCTGGTGTATTTATATTTCCCACCATTCATTAAAATAAATTCCAAGTATATTAGAGATATGAAAAATGTCAAACCATAGAAAATCTAAAAGGAAGTTTTTAAGCATATGATCAGGAGAGAAAATTACCAAGGAAAAGATCGATAATGTGACTACTAAAAATCATATTTCTGTATCTCAAGACCTAATTAAAATGGACAGAAAGCAATAAAGTTGAAAAATTACTTACAACAAACATGTTGAGCAAAAGGTTGATGTCTTTTATGTAAATAAAAAGAGCTCATATAAATTGATAACAGATCCTCAAATAAAAATAGGCAAAGAACTAAAAGAGATCGTTTACAAAGTTAGATTACAACAGGTAAAAAAAGAAAAACAAATCCAAGGAATGCAAAGTAAGTCAACATTTGATTCTATGTTTGCCTATCCCGTTAGATAAAAATCAATGTTATTTATTAATTAAAGTACTACCCCATTCCAGATCGCAGAGCGAAAATTTTAGAAATCAATTTGGTATTCTGCATCAGAAGTCTATATGAGTTCCTACAATGGAGTTTACTTCTGGGAATCTTTCTTAAGGAAATAATTCTTAATACACATATCAAAGCTGTACGCACAATGAATCCACGACAGCATTATTATAATAGCAAAACTTTGAGATCATTTTGGAAAATTTGGAATAATTCAACAACAATGGAGCAATTAAGTAAATTACAGTACCTCTACTCAGTGCAATATGCAGATATTAACAGTGATTTTAGTTTGCACTAAAATGATAAAATACCTAACATAAAATATGAAATGAAAAAAAGCCAGAAAGACACTTCTACAGATGAAACAGTCTCAATTCTTTACAAATTTAAAACATAAAGACTGGAAAGAAATATACCAAAGATTAAGTGATTTTCTAGGAATGATAAGTTTTGGATAATTCACCCCTTTTAAAATGTTTTCTGTATTTTCCAGACTTTCTAAAATAAATGTTTATAAAAACAAAACTTTATTTCATAAAACTGTTTGGAACAATTTGATGGACATTCTGCCACATAAGCTGTCCAGGCACAGGGCTCTGGGGATGCTAATTAGAAAATGATGAGTTAATTAAAGTTGTGTGTTTAGTCTCTATGGCAAGGATTTCCTTTAATCCAACAGTGGTTTTCTCTCCATTTGAAGAATGTGGTTTCTGGAAGAAAAACTGAGAACAGACTGACCCTCTGGCCACAGTTATTCACGTCAGAGATGTACAGTTGCAGGTGCGTGCTGTTTGGTTTGGTTTGCCAAGTCAAAATAGCTGTGCTTCCCGCTGTGGTGAGAGTTTCCAACTTCAGACAGGGCAGGAGAAACTCTAAACTGTTTGCCTTTTGCAGATGTATTGGAATATTACTGAAATGTACCGATTTTCCCTGATGTTTTTTCCGTGATTTTTTCACTACCCTGAAAATAAACACGGAGGAGAAGGCTAGCATACCAAATGTGCTCTCAATAACCTGGCAAAAGGATGTTTTTCTGAGCTGTTCTGGTGCTCCAGTGCTCCTGGCTTGACTGGAGAGCAAAAAACGCCATGTTTTTCCCCTCCAGAACTTTATTACAGACTTGGATGAGATAGTAGGACTTGTACCAAAGCCACCACACAGGAAGTAGGGACACTTTCGCAGGGGCAAAAGGAAGCCGGGAAAAACTTGGGACGTATTCCCATCCCAACTTGTCCAGGGTCAAGGACTTTAGACAACCACCTTGTTCTCTAGCTCTGCCTCCTCTCTCTCCATCATGGTGTTGGAGCACTAATTAGTTATTGCCGATTAGGGCCACAAAGCTGAAGAGCACCGTTGTCTTTGGTAGTGGAGAGAGAAATCCCTTCACAATCTCTTACTGAGTTTACCACAGGGGGGTCACAGAACACATCTGGGGACTATCTCCTGGCTGCCACAGCTTTGTGAGAATCAGTACTTCCCACAACCCCACAATCACGCACACCTCAGCCATTCCCCCTGCACCAGGGTTATTTTCACCCACAGAGAATCCAGAGTCTTGGACACAGAGCTAAGTAAGAGTCTCTCCAAGGCATGCCAAAATAATCTGAGGAAAAGAATTCTCAGTGAGTATATCCTGTGGTCTTGGGTTTTAGTCCTTTCTCAACAGCTTTCTGCTCTTGGACTGGGGACACGTCGGGCCATTTTAGGAGTAGGAAGGGGTCAAGGGAAGACCCCACTAACAATCAGTATTAAGGACTCACCAAGGTGTTGAAGAGCTATCACTGGATACCTCGTCATGGTATTTCCCAAGCACATCAGACCCCGTGTATTACAATAAACAGGAGAGAGTGGCTGAAGTGACTTTGATAATAGAAAGCACAAGGAAAGGAAGATCAACAAGTACAATACGCCAAAGAAGAAAACGGAGTTGAGGATACCACTGGAGTTCCTCGAAATGCAATTTAAGTCCATGAGTTTGTCATTGCACAGCACTCACCATTCCTTTAACGTCTTTCTTGGGCTTTAAAGCCTGTCTTGGTCAGGAAACGAAGCCGAGGGAGCTGTTATGCCATTTACCCTCTGGGATCACAGCCAATTAGGCATTTCTGTCTGTACATGCGCACTTGGCGTTTCTCGGTCTCCCGATGGGACCTTCTGACAGATTTTTCTCTGATAGAGCGGTTGTGATTCTCCAGATCATGTGGTTGTACCCAGCTCTGGGCCTTGGTGACAATGAAGGACCCTAAACCCCCAAACAATAACTAATCTAGCCAGCTTCATGAACCACAGTCTTAGGCACCATCAAGTAGCTTTTTGAACCCAGAACAATATTTAAACTTCAGCTTTAGCGCTTTGAGGTCAGAATTTAAAGTGTACTCCCAAGACGCGGCTCCAAGGATAGTATAAATTCCTGTAATTCATTCCACAGCCAGACTGGCAGTCTTTCCATGGTCTGTGGTGGGAGTACACATCATACCATAATAGTAGCCTTGGGACAAACTAACCAGTAACCTGGACCCTGGGCAAACAGTAAGCCAGTGCATACGAGGTGCTGAGGATGAGAGGTGCTGGGCTTGATACTGGGGAATACAGAACAAGTGGAAAGGATGAAGGATGGATGTAGGCACTTGCTTTCAAATAATTTGTAACCACATTCGTGAATAAAATTAAATCAATCATTTATTTATTGTTTAATTATTTGATTTATTTATTATGTGGTTCATAAAATTGAGTATATATCGCCAGTGATGTGTGATTAAGAAATAAATGCTAATCGTATAGTTGTACAGGAAATAGGTCACCACCACACCGTTTCCACTGTGACACTTGAGATGATGATGGTGATGGTGATGATGATGGTGATGATGGTGATGATGATGGTGATGATGGTGATGATGGTGATGATGGTGATGATGATGATGATGGTGATGATGGTGATGATGGTGATGATGGTGATGATGGTGATCATGGTGATGATGGTGATCATGGTGATGATGATGGTGATGGTGATGATGATGGTGATGATGATGGTGATGATGATGGTGATGATGATGGTGATGGTGATGATGGTGATGGTGATGATGGTGATGGTGATGATGGTGATGATGATGGTGATGATGGTGATGATGGTGATGATGGTGATGGTGATGATGATGGTGATGATGGTGATGATGGTG
>NW_020174429.1:7707158-7711299 GCF_003031525.2 Neophocaena asiaeorientalis asiaeorientalis | reverse complement strand
TGGTGATGGTGATGATGGTGATGATGGTGATGATGGTGATGATGGTGATGGTGATGATGGTGATGATGGTGATGATGGTGATGGTGATGATGGTGATGATGGTGATGATGATGATGCTGGTGATGATGGTGATGATGGTGATGATGGTGATGGTGATGATGGTGATGATGGTGATGATGGTGATGATGGTGATCATGGTGATGATGGTGATCATGGTGATGATGGTGATGATGGTGATGATGATGGTGAGGATGATGGTGAGGATGGTGATGATGGTGATGATGATGGTGATGGTGATGATGGTGATGATGATGATGATGATGGTGTTGATGATATATCCAAATCTCTATGATGTGATATTTTTTTTCCAAACTATTTTGAGATATTATTAACATACCTTAAAACCCTTTTGAACCACAATTCAGTGGTTTTTAATATATTCACAAGTTGTGCAGACCGATTAGGGTCACAAAGCTGAAGAGCACCGTTGTCTTTGGTAGTGGTGCACACCACTTATTCCAGAACCTATTTATCACCTTGAAAAGAAACCCTGGACCCGTCATCAGTCACTCCCCATCTCCTCCAGCCCTAGGCAACCACTAATCTACCTTCTATCTCTAGAGATTTGCCAATTCTGAATATTTCATACAAATGAAATCATACAATATATGTCCTTTTGTGTCCAGCTTGTTTCACTTGGCATGTTTCCAAGGTTCATTCGTGTTGTCGTATGTATCAGTACTATAACTTTTTAATTACTGAACAAAAGTATATTGTGTGGACACATCTACTTTGTTTATCCGTTCATCTGTTATGGATATCTGGGTTGTTTCCACTTTGGGGCTACGGTGAATAATGCTGCTACGACTATTCGACTATTCGTGTACAAATTTTTGTGTGAACATGTGCTTCCACTTCTCTTGGGTATGAACCTCAGAGTGGAATTGCTGGGTCATATGGTAACTCAGTTAAATTTTTCCGAGAGGGTGATATTTTAACAGGTAACTTTCCATATGTTGAGATTTACTTTTTGTAAGTAAATTATGCACAAACTTTGATACTTTAGAATTATTTTCAAAATGACTTGCTAAACACTATACAAGTGCTTACAGTACATTGTTTCAAAGAATAAGAGACCCATGGGAGACAGAATAGTAGAGGAGAGGTATTTATATGATGCTTGCTAATTTCTCAGCAGAAAAGTTAGCATGTAGATCCAACAGAATTGAGCAAACCCAGCTGCCTGTTCTGCTCTTCCTTTGGTGAGGAATACCAAGGAGGCTGAGATAGCTGAACTCACTTCTTGTTAGACAGCTCTGTTAAAAGGCACTGTGGCTTCTACAGCACTCTAAGGAGCTGTGCTTTCCATTTTTTTACCTTGATTTAAATAAAAGAAAACAAAGATGGAAGAGATATGGGAACATATGTATATGTATAACTGATTCACTCTGTTATAAAGCAGAAACTAACACACAATTGTAAAGCAATTATACCCCAATAAAGATGTTAAAAATAAATAAATAAAAGAAAACAGAGGGGCAAAGGATTGCAGGGGCCTGGAGTTTTTCTCTTGTCAGGAATGATTTTTCCCATTGTTTGTGTTCAAAGTTGATTTCTTTTCCCTAGCCTAGCTTCAGTATTTCTTGTTGGAAGTTTTATAATAAAAAAGGTAGTAGTGGGGCCTGTCTCCCCCTCTATAGATGGTATGAACGCTCATCTCTCTTTCCAAAACAATCTCAAATGATTCCACCAAATGAACAGTGTGACATGGAGGGATGTGGCATCTGATGAACTCATGTGTTGTCTGAGAGGATGATCACTGTCTCCATGTCTCTGTCCTCGATTTTTCTTTAAATAAAGGCAGTCCTTAAAGGATAAACTCATGGATCCCTTGGTGTATTCTGCCCTCCAGGATGAGAGGGGCTGAATTTACCTATTGCCAGATTATTATTTGTTTTCAGCAAACTCTGCTGCTATCGTGTGATCTGAGAGAAGACTAGATTCCTTCTGCAATATGTTTTTCATATTACCTGTCTGCCAGGGCTATTATATAGAGAGAAAGTGGAAAACTTCAATCTCTGACCATACGGCCATTGTATGTCCCTTTCGTTGGTTCCCAGGAAAATTCTTTTTTAAATTTCCAAACTGGGTGACTGGTTAATTTTATTTTCTTGACCATCAGTGCCATAGTTGATTAATTCACAGATTCTTATAAAGGATCTGCTTTTATTTTTATTTTATTTTTTCAACATCTTTATTGGAGTATAATTGTTTTACAATGGTGTGTTAGTTTCTGCTTTATAACAAAGTGAATCAGTTATACATATACATATATCCCCATACCTCTTCCCTCTTGCGTCTCCCTCCCTCCCACCCTCCCTATCCCACGCCTCTAGGTGGTCACAAAACACCAAGCTGATCTCCCTGTGCTATGCGGCTGCTTCCCACTATCTATCTATTTTACATTTGGTAGTGTATATATGTCCATGCCACTCTCTCACTTTGTCCCAGCTTACCCTTGCCCTTCCCATTATCCTCAAGTCCATTCTCCAGTAGGTCTGCATCTTTATTCCCGTCTTGCCCCTAGGTTCTTCATGACCATTTTTGCTTGTTTGCTTTTCAGATTCCATATATATGTGTTAACATACAGTATTTGTTTCTCTCTTTCTGACTTATTTCACTCTGTATGACAGACTCTAGGTCCATCCACCTCACTACAAATAACTCAATTTTGTTTCTTTTTATGGCTGAATAATATTCCATTGTATATATGTGCCACATCTTCTTTATCCATTCATCTGTCAATGGACACTTAGGTTGCTTCCATGTCCTAGCTATTGTAAACAGAGCTGCAATGAACATTGTGGTACATGACTCTTTTTGAATTATGGTTTTCTCAGGGTATATGCTCAGTAGTGGGATTGTTGCATCTTATGGTAGTTCTGTTTTTAGTTTTTTAAGGAACGTCCATACTGTTCTCCATAGTGGCTGTATCAATTCACATTCCCACCAACAGTGCAAGAGGGTTCCCTTTTCTCCACACCTTCTCCAGCATTTATTGTTTCTAGATTTTTTGATGATGGCCATTCTGACTGGTGTGAGATGATATCTCATTGTAGTTTTGATTTGCATTTCTCTAATGATAACTGATGTTCAGTATCCTTTCTTATAATTTTCTGCATACAGGTCTTTTGTCTCCTTAAGTAGGTTTATTCCTAGATATTTCATTCTTTTTGTTGCAATGGTAAGTGGGAGTGTTTTCTTAGTTTCACTTTCAGATTTTTCATCTTAAGTGTATAGGAATGCAAGAATTTCTGTGCATTAATTTTGTATCCTGCTACTTTAGCAAATTCATTTATTCTGAATTCTTTTTCAGGTAGACTGCCTATTTCCTCTTCATTTGTTAGGTCTGGTGGGGTATTGCCTTGCTCCTTCATCTGCTGTGTGTTTCTCTGTCTTCTCATTTTGCTTAACTTACTGTGTTTGGGGTCTCCTTTTTGCAGGCTGCAGGTTTGTAGCTCCTGTTGTTTCTGGTGTCTGCCCCCAGTGGCTAAGATTGGTTAAGTGGGTTGTGTATGCTTCGTGGTGGAGAGAACTAGTGCCTGTGTTCTGGTGGAGGAGGCTGGATCTTGTCTTTCTGGTGGGCCGGTCCACGTCTGGTGGTGTGTTTTTGGGTGTCTGTGGCCTTATTATGATTTTAGGCAACCTCTCTGCTAATGGGTGGGGTTGTGTTCTTGTCTTGCTAGTTGTTTAGCATAGGGTGTGCAGCACTATAGCTTGCTGGTCATTGAGTGGAGCTGGGTCTTGGCGTTGAGGTGGAGATCTCTGGGAGATTTTCACCATTTGATATTACATGGAGCTGGGAGGTCTCTTGTGGACCAGTGTCCTGAACTTTGCTCTCCCACCTCAGAGGCACAGTGCTGATGCCTGGCTGGAGCACCAAGACCCTATCATCCACACGGCTCAGAATAAATGAGAGAAAAAATGAAAGAAAGAAAAATAAAATAAAGTTATTAAAATAAAAAATAATTATTCCAAAGGAAAAAAATAAAAGTAATTAAAAAAAGAGAGCAACCAAACCAGAAACAAATCCACCAATGATAACAAGCGCTAAAAAGTATACTAAAAAAAAAAAAAAAAA